>NC_089516.1:101375163-101530163 GCF_036850995.1 Saccopteryx leptura | reverse complement strand
CCTTAGCTACACATTACAATTACTGGAAGAACATTTAAAAATACAGATAATCTGGGTCTTATCTCAGAGATTTTGATTTACATGATATGAAAGAAACCTGCTAATGCTTTAAAAAAATGTTCTCTAGGTCATTCTCAATATGAAGTAAAGACTAAGAACCAATGAGATTCAGAGTACCAGGGGGGATAGGAACCTGCCTGATATAGGTTATACAGGGAAGGCTTAATTGAATGATTACATTCTGGGATAATATAATTTAAGTGGAAATATGAAAGACAAAATAAAGCATGAAGAATTTGAGGCCATGGGCCAGACTTAATTCCTGGTGAGAGGCAGAGTGAGAATGAAGGTAGTGAAACAAGAATGATATTGGTGTGTTCTCACAACAGAAGACTCATGCGGGTGGTACAGAATGGACAAGAGAAAAAAGTGGAACAAGTTTGGATAAATGCACAGGGGCAAGATTATTCAAAGCCTTGTATCATGGGGGAAAATACTGGACTTTACATATGAGATGGGGGTCATTAGAGGGTTTTGAAGAGGGGAAAGATGTAATTTTATGTATTATTTTATAATGATTGATCTAGCTATTGTGTGGATGACATGAGTAAAAGCAAGGCTACATTTAGGAAGCTGTTGCAGTACTCTAAGAGGGACTTGATGGTGGCTTGAATTAGGCTGTGCCTAATGTTACTCCATTTAGACAGCAGAAGCCTGAGAGTGGTATGGTAATCCATTCTGCTCAGATAAACACTGTCAAGGCCATTGTTTTCTGGAAAACTTTCCAAGCTAAAATTCTATAGATTGCTAATTCTGTGATCAGTGGCTCAGTTGTTGAAATACATACACCATGACATACTTTAGGGATAAGGCCCTATTTATCAGTTAATGGGTTAATAAGAGAGATGCTAATTAGAAAGCAATAGAGTTATAAAGAGGTTTAGAAATAGTGATGACAATACTCATTCATCTAATTTATTTTAAATTTTATTTAGAAAATTATCTTTAACAGGACGACATTGATTAATAGGTTAATTAATTAACCTATTAATTAATGGAGTAAATAGGTTTCAGGTTACCATTTCTATAGCATTTGAACTGTTGATTCAGTTGTCTATCCATCACCCAAAGTCAAGTCATTTTCCATTACCATATATTTGTCCCTCTTTATGCCCTTCCTCCACCACCTCCCTCATTCCCCTCCCCCTGGTAACCAATTCACTTTATCTATGTCCATGAGTCTCAGTCTTATATCCCACTTATGTGTGAAATCATACAGTTCTTAGCTTTTTCTGATTTACTTATTTCATTCAGTAGAATATTCTCAAGGTCCATCCAAATTGTCATATATGTTACTGTGTCATCATTTCTTATGGCTGAGTAGTATTGCATTGTATATATGTACCACTTCTTCTTTATACAATCCTCTATCGAGGGACACTTTGGTTGTTTCCATGTCTTGGCCACTGTGAACAATGCTGTGATAAACATGGGGGTGTATGTATCTTTATGTACCTATGTTTTCGAGTTTTTGGGGTAGATACCCAGTAAAGGGATTGCTGGGTCATATGGTAATTTTATTCTTAATTTCCTGAAGAGCCACCATACTTTCTTCCATAATGGTTGTACTAATTTTCATTCCCACCAGCAGTGAATGAGGGTTCCTTTTTCCCCACAGCCTCTCCAGTACTTGTTATTACCTGTTTTGTTGATAATAGCCGATTTTTCAGGTGTGAAGTGGTATCTCATTGTAGTTTTGATTTGCATTTATTGAATAGCTAGTGAAGATGAGCATTTTTCATATATTTGTTGGCCATTTGTAATTCTTCCTGGGAGAAGTGTCTGTTCAGGTCCTCGCCCCATTTTTAATTGAATTATTTGCTTGTTTGTGGTTGAACTTTGTGAGTTTTTAAAAAATATTTTAGATATTAATCCCTGATCGGAACTGCTGTTTGCAAATATCATCTCCCAATTACTTGGCTGCCAATTTGTTTTGTTGTCAGTTTCTTTGCTGTGCAGAAGCTTTTTAGTTTGCTATAGTCTCATTCATTTATATTTGCCTTTACTTCCCTTGCCTTTGGGGTCAAATTCATAATTTGTTCTGTACGGCCAAGGTCCATGAGCTTAGTATCTATGTTTTCTTCTTTGTAATTTATTGTTTCAGATCTTATATTTAGGTCTTTGATCCATTTTGAATTAATTTTTGTACATGGGGACAAACTGTAGTCAAGTTTCATTCTTTTGCATGTAGCTTTCTAATTTTCCCAGTACCATTTATTGAGGAAGATTTGTTTTCTCCATTGTTTGTTTTTGGTTCCTTTGTTAAAGATGATTTGTCCATATATATGTCATTTTACTTCTGGGGTCTCGATTCTATTCCATTGGTCTGTATGTCTGTTTTTCTGCCAATACCATGCTGTTATGATTATTGTGGTGGTATAGTATAATTTGAAATCAGGTAGTGTGATACCTCCCGCTTCATTCTTTTCCCTCAGGATTGCTTTGGCTATTCAGAGTTTCTTATGGTTCCATACAAA
This sequence comes from Saccopteryx leptura, assembly GCF_036850995.1. NCBI lineage: Eukaryota > Metazoa > Chordata > Mammalia > Chiroptera > Emballonuridae > Saccopteryx > Saccopteryx leptura. Next base: position 101,527,626 of record NC_089516.1, on the reverse strand, counting down.
CATGGTAATATTTTGTTCTATTTCTTTAAAAAAATGACAACTGGGATTTTGATGCTGATTGCATTAAGTTGGTATATTGCTTTTGGTAATGTGGTCATTTTATCTTTAATCATCTAAATTTTAAAGACCCCAACTAATCCCCAGCACTGGGTCTTTTATGTTTACTAATAGTGAGAGAGAGAGAGAGAGAGAGAGAGAGAGAGAAAGAGAGAGAGAGGAGAGAGAGGAGAGAGAATCTCTGTTCTCTAGAGAGATCTTATAAATTAAAAGGAGATTAAGATATGAACATAAATAGAAATAAAACAATAAAGAATGAGGTAAGTATACAGAGGGAGATATAAGTATAATCACAATTGCTATCATTCATTTAGCACTCAATTTATGCTCAGAATTGTGTTGGGTGTTTGACATATGTTCTCATTTAATCTTTAAAATTTTATGGAGTAGGTAATATGATCCCTCTTGATGACAATGACAACAATGGTGATAATAGTAACTAACATTAATTAAGTGCATCATAACAGCCAGGAATTGAGTTAGGTATTTTGAAATATCTTATATAGGTAAATCTTCATTATACAGATGTGAATAATTCAGACCAGAAAAAAATAGGTAACTTATCCAAAGTTATAGAGCTGGGCAAGTGAAGCTCTGATATTCAGGTTTGACTCTCAAACTCAGGCTCTTACAATGTTCTGAAAATTCAGAGCAGACAGGTCCTACCTTGTTCTGGGATGTGCATTTGTGCAGGGAAGAAGCCTCAAAGGAGAAAAGGAGTAAAGAAGAAGAAGAAGCCACCTATTCAGATCCCAGCAAGTAGCTACACTTGTCAGAGCTGAAGGTGTGTGACTGGAAATGGCAAAGCAGTTCGCCTTCTCCTTCTTGCTCTTAATCACCTACTTGTGTCATCCAGGGGCTAAGTTTACAATCAAGTCTATCTGTTACTCATGGCTTAATCTTGGAGTGCCATGGTCTTCCTAAGACCCCTGGAATATCAAACAGCCTTAATTCTACTCCAAGGGCTGACAAGATATAGATTTTTTTAAAAATTCAAACCATGATGAGTAAGAAGTTGGCAGCCCCTTCTTTATCTCTTTCTTTAGTGAAACAGTCTTTGAACATTTAGAACACTGACAAGATTCAAAAAGAACAAATAATTCAGAGGAGCCAGGAAACAGCACCAAGCATATCATCACATTAAGCCAACAGAAAGAGGTCATCATGAAACACTGCTCATCACATCAAACATTTGCCAATGATCTAAATGTCCATCAATATAAGATTGATGAGATGAATTAGAAAACAACCACAGAAAAGAGCAGGCATGTTGTTTAAAAGAATGAAGTAGAACTACATGCTCTGACAAGGAAAGATGTTCCCAAAATGTTTTAAGTGAAAAAAAGTGCAGGTTGTACAAAGGTCTCTATAGTATGATTCAATTTAAATCACACATTTGCAAGTTAACGTTAATCACAATTATCTAGTAGGATGTCTGCACAGAAATACACAGTCACTTCCGCTTTCTAATTTGTACACTTTTGCATGCTGTTGACCTTTACAACAAGCCAATATTACTTTTATAATTGGAAAAAAACTACAATAGTTTCCATTTTGCAAAACAAAAGGCTTCATCTTAGATTATCCTATTTCTATCCTTTATTTTATAACCATAATATATCTTAAATTTAGCAGTACATCTGAAGTTGTCTCATAACTTTCTCATGAATGAACTAAGATAAGACAGCAACATATTATACAGAGTATAACACAAGTCAAATAAATTGACATTTGATTAAATAATTTTACTCAAAGCATAGATATATGGCAACCAGTATCTCCAGAGAAAAGCCACAGGGCTTTTTCACTTTTATTAACAACTTTGATGACACATAATATGTACTTACCACGTCTGATGATGACTGAAAGTTGGCAAGGATATCAGATATATTGAAGAACAAAATTGAGACTCAAAAGGAGCTCAGATGGGCTGTAATACTGGCCTAAAATTAAAAAAAGGGGGGGGGGTTAAATTTATCAGATAAAGAAACCATAACTTCAATAAAATTTTAAGTTTAGATTATAAGGCCAGAATAAGGTAAGCATGGTTTGACAGAAGCTCACATAAAAACAAACAAACAAACCATAAAAGATCTAAGGGTTTGAGTTGATGCAAAGGTATAATTTGAGCCAAAAGTTTAATGTCACTAAATTATTCAGCTCTTAAAAACAGAGCACAATTTTCAGTTGTGTTAGACAAAATATGGTTTGTACATCCCAGAACACAATTGTCGTACAGCAACCTGTGCTGTTCCCTCCTGGAGTACCTTATTCAATTTTAGGCACCACATTTTAAGAAGGTTACCGGGAAAGTGGAACACCTCCAGAGGAGGACCGTAAGATTGACAAAGGGGTCATAACAGGAATGGCTCTTGAACCAACCAGAAGATGTGCCCTGAAAAAGAGAGCCATCAGAGAACACATAAGATAACCACCTGCTTTCAAATCTCACAAGTGTTTTCCTATGGAAAGTATACACTTATTCTGGGTTGCCCTGGTGACAGAACTTAGGCTACTACCACCTCGTGGTGGAAAGGAGGCAGATTTTTTTAAGTAAACCTATCTGTAAAAAGTCTTTCTGACTTTGGAAGGTCCTGCAAAAAGAGACTGAGTAGACTGGTGAGGCAGTGAGTGTTTTAAGTCAAGGGTGGATGACAGATAGTGGTAGAATTACATTAATTGGATCCCTTTCATCTTTAAGAAATCGCATTTCTTTCTCCTATTCTCAGTGCCATCAATTCCACTCTGGTGCCTCCTCTGGATCATTATCCCTCTCTCTGCAGTCTACACAGTGATAAAGACAGCTCTGCAAGAACTGCTGGGACTTTGGCTCTTGTTTATTATTGTCCAAAGCCTATGAGGAAAAACCCCATTACTTATAGCAGGACGAAATATATAAGTCATATCATGTGCTTCCTGGATAAGATCATCCAGTGGGTTTCAATCTCACTCCCTATAAATGGAAGTCATCACAATGGCCTACAAAACCTTAAACTACCTACCCTTGTGACTTTTCTGACCTCCTACCTTATTACTTCTTCCATCATTCACTCCATTCCTGCTACACATGTGCTTCTTGGCTGTTTCTTAAATGTCATGCATGCTCCTAACTTGGTGACTTTGTTCTTGCTGCTCTGCCTGAAATGCTCTTCCCTGAGATGATACCTGCATGGTTCACTCTCTCATCTCCTTTAGAGATCGTTTTCCCAGTGAGGTCTTCCTGACCACTCTTTAAAATTATTGGCCTTTCTGGCAGCACTTCTCCACACTTTCCTCCATTTCAGAACTCCTTGTCAGTCCATCCTAATGTTTTTTCCCTATAGTACTAATTATCATGTAATTATTTTGTTTTCCTACCTCCCTCTATAAGTTTCTTAAATACAGAGACCATGTTTGTCTTTTTTTTTAATTGAATCTCAGGCTTTGGGACATTGGCTATAACATTTATTGAAGACGCCTCAAAGCTGGCAGGAATATCAAATATACTAAAGAACAAAAGTGAGATTCAAATGAGCTCAAATAGACTGGAATACTGGGTGTTCTATAAATGTTTAAAAATCTATCCACTGCCTACAAAATCTATGCTTTTTTCTGCAGTCTTTTTTTTTTAATTCATTTTTAGAGAGGAGAGAGAGACAGAGAGGGAGAGAGAGGAGAGAGAGACAGAGAGAGAGAAGGAGGGAGGAGCTGGAAGCATCAACTCCCATATGTGCCTTGACCAGGCAAGCCCAGGGTTTCAAACTGGTGACCTCAGCATTTCCAGGTTGATGCTTTATCCACTGCGCCACCACAGGTTAGGCCTGCAGTCTTGATTTTCTCAACAAAAGCAATTTCAGATTTAAGAATTGGATCTCAATATGATATCAAGGAGTTTTGTCTCAATAGTAAGATTTAAGATGGTTCTGATTGTGTGTCTCAGTGTCCTTAATTTTTTTGCCATGCAGTGATATTACGTGAATGATTACTTGGCTATAATCATTGTAGTAGGTAACATTTGTTGAGTGCTTATCATGTGTCAGGCACTTTATTTGAATTAATTTATTTAATACATAAAATAGCCTTTTTCAGTTGGCATGACTATTATTTTCATTTTAAAGACCAGAAAACCAAGAAACAAGGAAGTGATATGACTTGTTTATGGTAACACAACTAGTATCAGGTAGATTCCAAAGCCCATATTATTACCCTTGACTTTAGCATAAGATGAAAATTGATGATGATAGTTAACAATCATTTGCTAATCATGTATCAGGAATTATGTTAAATGTTTAAAACACATCACCTCATTTAATGCTCAAACCAGCTATACAAGATGGGAACAATTATTCTGACCATTTTACAGTTACTGGGCCCTCATGTAATTTACTGAACCATAACCACTGTCCCAATTGGACATGGCTTTTGTTTCATGAGAAGCATATTTTCATTCTCTCTTCTGTGTTCTAAGCATGTGAAGAAACCCAGGAAGTTATCATTGGACAATCTCTCTTTGAACCCTTCACTCCACGTACATTAGGCCTCCAACATGTATGATCTCAGCCTTTACTTGTGCATCTGTACCTGTCCAGGATGTACTTCTTTTCCTTATGCCAATGCTATCTTACCAACTTTTCCTTGCAAAGCACACAGCTCAAATGCAACTCCTTCTAGAAATCTTTCCATGATCAGCCCTTTCCATCACAATCTCTCTTATCATAGCGTATATATTTTGTTTAGTCCTTGTCATTTCTGGCCTTGCAGTGTTGGCTCTCTTTTCACTAACATGTGTCCTTTCTTCTCACTTAGACTATAGCTCATGGCCCTTGAGCATCTTGGCATGTCCTGAGTAAATGTTATGTAAGCTTGCACATAATAGGTCCTCAATAATTATTTTCTGACTTCATAATGGTTTTATTCACTCAAAGTTGTAAAATGTTCTCTTTTCAAAATGCTCTGATACATATTATCTCATTTTTGCCTCAGAGTAGCCCTGAGAGATAAGAAAGGCAAATCTTATTTTTTATGGTTTAAGATATTGAGGTCTGGGGTGGTAAATTTTCTCAGGTCACACATCTGAGAATTAAGCCCAGCCCTCTGCACTTTGAGTCTCAGATTATTTGCATTAGACCATACAAATTCTACCAAAGGCACCACTCTTTAGAAGCAATGCTGGTAACATTCCCATAAAGACCCTGTCTTCATTCTAGCACTGGAACAAACGCAACAAAGAGAACCAGAAGGCAATAACCACTGTTGAGATTGGGAAGGCAGGCAAATTCATACACTCCATCATGAGAAGTGCCTGGGTTTTATCAGATGGGTCATGATGACTCTGTTTTGTTTTTTGTGAGAAGTATACTGGAAAGTGAACTTAATATTGTCCTCTATACAGAGTGATTAGCTCAACCCTCAGCAGAAGGGAGGCAGCCAAGTAGGCAGCAAGGTAAATGTGACAGCGCACTTGCAAGCAAGAAAGATGGATGAACGATCCAGTTCTATTACAGGCTAACCACATCTCCATGGAAAAGATACCTGACCTCTTAGGGGCTGCACTTTCTCAAAAGAAGACATCAATTAAGGCCTCTCATAGCCCCAACATTCCACAAAACTATGGCAAAGGTCACAAATAGGTGATGCACAGACCAAATCTGAGCCACAGACATATTTTCCTTGGCCCAACTAGTGTTTCAAATAATTTTATATGGTGCTCAATGTACCAACTAAGGAAGAAAAAATATATTGATATCAATTGATGTGCATTGAAAGATAGTTGTACATTTATTATATGATTTCACAAAGGCAGTAAAAGCCTCTCAAATGGTAAAGTAAGTAGCAAAGTCTGGGAGAAGGGGAAGAGTGCAATATATGTAAAAAGTGCTCACTAACTAAGCACGCTAATAAAACAGATGCATTTTCTATCTAATGGGGCCAATACAATTACCCTGGTACCTGTAGAAATACACCCAGCTTGCCCTTACATCTCAGGTCAGGGCCATTATACAATATTAATACTCAATCTAATTAGACAACAATCAACTCTGTTGACCCAAGCATAGCATGGCAGAGATAGAAAGAGGAAAAATGGATTTTGTCCATTGTCTTGCTGATCATTTCTTCTTGTCTGGGCTGCAAATGGAATACAGTGTCCTCTAGTGTATTTCAAACATTTTTCACCATGACCTACAATAAGAAATACAGTTGACATTCATATAGCATAAATTACTGAAATATATATATATAGTATATATAAATAAAATAAGCATTTCATGAAACAATAGTTACCCTTGTTGTATGCAGTGCACACTGTTTTTGTTTTTTTCTTATTCTGTTTTTGTGTTCTATTTTTTTGTGTGTGTGTGTGTGTGTGTGTGTGTGTGTATTTTCTGAAGCTGGAAATGGGGAGAGACAGTCAGACAGACTCCTGCATGGGCCCGACCAGGATCCACCCGGCACACCCACCAGGGGCGACGCTCTGCCCACCAGGGGCAATGCTCTGCCCCTCCGGGGCGTCGCTCTGCCGCGACCAGAGCCATTCTAGCGCCTGGGGCAGAGGCCAAGGAGCCATCCCCAGCACCCGGGCCATCTTTGCTCCAATGGAGCCTTGGCTGCGGGAGGGGAAGAGAGAGACAGAGAGGAAGGAGGGGGGGTAGAGAAGCAAATGGGCGCTTCTCCTGTGTGCCCTGGCCGGGAATCGAACCCGGGTCCCCCACACGCCAGGCCAACGCTCTACCACTGAGCCAACCGGCCAGGGCTGTATTCTATTTTTAATGCTGGTCATTACCCACTAAATTAGCAATTTTCAACCTTTTTCATCTATGATACAGATAAACTAATTACTAGAATTATGCAGTACACCAAAAAAAATTTTTTTTGCCTATCTGACAAAAAATAGGTGTAGTTTTGATTTATTCACACTGAATGGCATTGCTATATTGGCTGTTGTCATTATTTTTTTTGACAATCTAAGGAAAAAGGGATTAGTGTCTCTGACTAAGTATTCAGGTATTTCATGTTTTAAAAATTCTTGGGAGGAGAGGAGCACAAAGAAAACCAAATAGAAGGTGACGGAAGGTAATTTGACTTTGGGTGATTGGTATACAACATAATCAAATGTTAAAATGACCTGGAGATGTTTTCTCTGAATCTATGTACCCTGATTAATCAATGTCACCCCGTTGATTGTCTAAATAAAAAAAATTCTTGTGGCACAGCAGTTGAAAATTGTTGTGCTGAATTGATTTCCCAAGCAATAGCTAATAATTGGCAGCTTGAAAAACTGTTTTAGACCAATGGTTCCCAAAGTTAGCCCCACATCAGTATTCCTTAGAGTTCTTAATCAGTTTCTTTGGGGTGAGGCTCAGGAATCTATATTTTTTGCCAAGGACTAACTTTGCATTGATATTTAGGAATCACAGTTCTCCTCAGCACACAGAAACAGTTAACATAAATGATAATGATTATTATCAAATGCCTACTTCATTGGTGCTGCTGGCATAAGAGCTTTTCATTTATTACCTCACTTAAATCCTCACAAAAAAACCCACTTTATAGATGAGGAAACTGAGGCTCAGAATAATTGGATAAGCTGCTGAAAGACATATACAGAGAGGTTAAATAACTGGTGGGGTTGTGATTTGTGACGGGTCTGTTCCTACCCTTACTGATCTCTCTCACCATCTCTGCTCCATGGTTTCAGAAACCTTAGACTTGTTCTATTACATTCTATACCAATTCAAATTCTTGTTTAGGCACCAAGATGGTCCAACCAGCAGAGGCAAGGAGCAGGCATAGAACAATAATAATATTTTGCCCTTAAATTGAATGTTGCTGTTTCCAAAGCATTTGTGTGTTTATTTTCTCTACATTTATGTCTTTCAGCTACCCCGTGAGGCAGAAGAGGCAGATAAAAATCAGAAACCCAAAGAGATGAAATGACTTGCCAAAGTTATCACAGCAAAGTGCATAGCCAATTTGCACCACCGATTCCCGCAGGCAGTGTCTACTACTGCACTTGCACTAGTTTTCTTCAGAGATCCCAGCTTCGCTCACTTTCAAGTCTACCACTCTTTAAAGAAGAAGAAGAGATGGCTTGCATTCTACATCCCTTCCTAAAAGATTTACCATTTATTTCTGAAATGAGCACACTCTGTATACACACAGCCTGAAGGACAAGTTGCCCTGAACCTCTTAAACAGGGCTGTGCAAAGGATTGGCTACATTTCTATTTTTGCCCTGCAATTTGTAAAAATTTCTGCACTGTGCTTCAAAAAAAAATGGGTTCCATGACGAGAGGAAAAGGCTCCATCCCTCCCACAGATGTTAAATGCCACAAGCTACTAACAAAGCAGTGTTTAGCAGTCTCTGTGGAGCAAAATGTTGAGAACCCATAGAAAACCTAAGTGGTGGACTGTATCAATCTTTGCAATGGCAGAAAGGGGCTGGATGTCCCCCATTTAGCTTCCTCAGATGAGTTCTTACTTCTGTTGAGGACATCTCCCCATTTCTGCCACAGAAGAGGAATGTTATTTGTAATGTATATATATTTATGTAACAAATGACTAGCTATTTATCAAACACTGTGTCGATGTTAACATTTTAATTTGCCCCTTCCCCTTCACAACGCAGGTCATTCAATCAACACCCCTCTCTTGACCTCAATCTTCTCATTTATAAAGTAAGTGGGTTGAACCAAATGGTCGGTTAGGTCCTTTCCCTGGTTCTCTGATTCTGATAAATTATGTGGAGAAAGCCCCACGTATAGCCCACAGATTTGTGATTTAGATTCTGAGCAAGAAAGGGTAAATTGACTTCAAATTGTGTTGTAATAGTCATTTGTTTAAAAGGGTAAAAAATATGGGATAAAGAAAAACTATTATGCCATGGGCATGCTAATATCTCAATGATGAGGATTACTCTGCCTTTTTCCTCTCATGCTTTATATTTAATTCTCTTTATGCACAGTCATGGAAGCAAAGCATGTCCAGTCAGTCCCTCCTCCCCACATCAATTTATCTCCCCATGTGAAGGTGGCAGGTGCAATGTAACCCTTTAATAGCAGAGGTTTCAGCCAGTCCCTTAGACTTCAAGTTAATGCCATTTTCACTTCAGTGGAAGCACTCCACTTGATGTCAAAAAGGTGGAAGAGGTGTAAAATTTGCTTTGTGAGTGCAATTCTCTTTTAGTTTGGTAAATCTGGCTTAGGATTTGATGGTTTTATAGATTTCAATATCAAGAAAGTACAAAATATCTCAGCTTTTTAATTTATCTTGTCAATCACCAAGGTGGCTTCTTCCTCACTGAGACACTAATTAGATCTATACTCTGCTGCTTATCAACATAGCATGTGCCCCTATCCTACCTGATTTCCAGTCCTGGGTTCAAGACAGTGAGGATACACAGGGAAACCACTCCCAGGGCATTTCAAAACAAACAAACAAACAAAACCCAGGAAATGGGTGTAGTCTCACTCTTCCACAATACAGCAGAGAGTCAAGTCAAACTACTTGCGTTTGAATCCAAGTTACTGAATCTCCTGTGTCTCAGTTTTCTCATAGTCAAATGAGAATAACACTAAGGTTATATATACCTCACAATGTTACTGTGAAGATTAAAGCAGTAAAGTGACTAGAGAAATGTCCACTACCTTCTAACATCTTAATAGCTGCTGATTATTCTTGTAGTTATTCCTGCTGGCCCAACAGGTCTTTCAGTTTACTGATGTTTACAGCCTGCATTTTTTTCCCCTGGCATTCTCATTTAACAAGAGGATCTTAAAGAACACCAGAGAGGGGGCTGAAAAGAGATTGATCTTAAAACCATTCAGGTGGGTCAACAATGGTCATTTTTCCTGTTCTTTTGTTTATTCACTCAGCAAATATTTATTGACCACATATTAGTGGCAAGCACTGCTCTACCTAATGAAGAGATGACAGATAGTTAACAAGACAATGTCCTTACTTAATAGATTTAACACACTAGAAGGCAGAAGGGGCTTACAGATAAGCAAGAAATACAATGATCGAGAAGCTTGAGGACAGAAAGTGTGGCTGTGGCTGGGGGAAGGGCATGAGAGAGAGTGGTATAAAATGAGGCAGCAGAAGGAGGTAAGGGCTAGATCATTTGAGCCTTGTAGGCCAGGTAGGAGATTTGTCTTTATCCTAAAACCATTGGGAAATAAATGGAAGGCTTTGAGCAAAGAATCAATAAAGGGGGAGGACAAAAGTACGTTTACAGTTGTTCATATAGGAAGACATGCAGGTCATAATGATTGCAATAGCTTTAGCTCTGTGTTTCACGTACTGACAACTGTAAATCTACTTTTGCCCATCACTGTATAAGCAAATGTTTTATAATTTTTTTCCTTTTTATTGAATATATTAGGTGACACTGGTTAACAAAATTATACATATTGCAGGTGCACAATTCCACAAATCATCTATACATTGTATTGTGTGTTCACCACTCAAAGTCAAGTCTAGATTCTGCTCATTTATCACCCCTATAATTTCCTCCACCACCTCCCCCCTCTTCCCGCTGGCAATCACCACACTGTTTTCAATGTTCATGAAGGTTTTTTTCCTTTTTGCTCTATTTCTTCACTGCCCCCACTTAACCCTCTCTGACAGCTGCTCTGTATGAATCTGTCTTTATTTTGCTTGTTAGTTCATTTTGTTCACTAGATTCCACATGTGAGTCAAATCATATGGTATTTGTCTTTCTCTGATTGGCTTATTTATTTTAGAATAATGCTCTCCAGGTCCATCTATGCTGTTGCAAAGGAAAGATTTCCTTCTTTTTAATGGTAACATAGTATTCCAATTGTAAATGCACGGCAGCTTTTTTATCCACTCATCTACTAATGGACACTTGGGCTGCTTCCAAATCTTGGCTATTAGATGAGATATCACTTCACACCTGTCAAAATGGCTATCGTCAATAAATCAAAAAACAACAAGTGTTGGCAAAGACATGAAAAAAGGGAACCCTCGTGCATTGTTGGTGGGAAGGCAAATTAGTGCAGCCACTGTGGAAAGCAGTATGAAGATTCCTCAAAAAATTAAAAAGGAAAGTGCCTCATGACCCAGTGATTCTGCTTTTGAGACTTTATCTGAAGAAATCTGAAATACTAATTTGAAAGAATATATGCACCCTATGTTAATTGTAACATTGATAAAATTCTTGCTGATCATTGTGTGGAGCTGAGATTGTTGGGGGAAGGGTTGACATTATTTGACACAGTATCTTTGTGTGGATTACAAAAAAATGACACTCCTTCCTGAGGTTAGTTTTTTAATGTACAACTAAACAACTTTAAGTTCTGCCTAAGGGAGTTTGCTCCTATAGAGTTCTGGTAGGCAGTAACTTAAGTTCTCCTTGTCAATGTAATATGTGCACCATCAGTAGCATTGTGCAGCCCATTGTTCCCCATTCCCCCACCCCAGATAAGGCAACTGTGGGTGGGAGGGATAGGACTTTAGACTGAGAGCAATGGATGGTGTGTGAAAAGTAAATTCAGGGACATTCAGGGTTTGGGTGGAATAGAGCCCACTTAAGTGTGTGCCACTTAGTGTGTGCATTTATGTGAGTGTATATGTGTACATGTGTGTTCTCCAGAGTCTGTATATGATCACGTGGACTGTTATAGGTTTATGAAGGAGAAGGGTCTCTTTCTTTGCTCTCAGACATGAAACCAAGAAGCCCAGAATGTCTGCACCCATCTGCACACGTCATGGAAGTTAGTATGTGTCTGTGATAAAAATGGCTCACCCAGAGCTCAGGTTGTGCAGTATACAACCTTAGCATACAAGCAAGGTAGCCCTGGCTTCCAAGAGTCAAGGCAAGTAGACCTACTAGGAGGTTGTTGCAGTGGTCCAGGAGAGCAATGATGGTGACTCACACTAGGTAATAGCTGAGGAGGTGGTGAGAAGTGGGAAAATCCAGGATATATTTTGAAAGTAGGTCAATAGGATTTATTGATGGCTAGGATGTGATGTTTAAGGAACCAAGAGGAACTCAAGATAATAACTAGGAGTTTGGCTTAAGCAACCAAGTGAGTGGTAGTGCCATTTACTATGTGAGAATGATGGGTAGAAGAACACCATAGGAGAATAATTACAAATCCTGCTTTGGGTAGTTTGCACTGACTCCAGCTGACCACCTAGGCTGCAGATCTATCAGGCTCAGTAGCTTAAGCTCCTTGCCACTGAGGATCTCAAGCACAAGCAGCCTCTGGAAAATGGTAATATCTGATATTTAACTTTGCCTCAGTAAATTTATTTCTGTGCTTCCTTTGGAAAGAGATGAAATAATGATTTCAGTTTGATCCTGATACTTCTCAATCATTCAATCTCTCTCTCTTTCTCTCTCTCTCTCTTTCCCTCTTCCTTCCTCTCTCTTTCACACACACACACGCATGCAACACACACACTTACCATTTTAAAATGTTTCTTTCAGTGGTGGGATTCAAATAATTTAACAACTAGGTCTCTGTCCTAATGACCGTTTTAAGTATAAAAAACAATATAAAATAAAAACTTTATTATTTCATGCATTTAATACCTAAATAAGAACATTAAAAGAGGAACACAAAACTAAATTATGGTTATAAGGAGTTTTAAAATATTAATAAAAAATATTAAATAATACCTGACAAAAACCAGTAAAACTGTTATTTAAGGTATTTCCATCGCCTGACCAGGTGGTGGTGCAGTGTATAGAGTGTCATACTAGGATATGGAGGATCCAGGTTTGAAACCCTGAGGTCACTGGCTTGAGTGCGGGCTCATCTGGTTTGAGCATGGGCTCACCAGCTTGAGTGTGGGGTTGCTGGCTTGAGCTTGGGATCATAGACATGACTCCATGGTTGCTGATTTGAGCACAGAGGTCGCTGGCTTGAAGCCCAAGGTTGCTGGCTTGAAGCTCAAAGTTGCTGGCTTGAGCCCAAGGTCACTAGCTTGAGCAAAGAATCACTGACTTTGCTGTAGCTCCCCAGTCAAGGCACATATGAGAAAGCAGTCAATGAACAACTAAAGAGCTTCAACAAAGAATTGATGTTTCTCATCTCTCTCACTTCCTGTCTATCTGTCCTTAACTGTCCCTCCCTCTGACACTCTGTCTCTGTCAAAAAAATATTCTATATTGCTTCTTGATTGGCATCCCCACTTGGAGGATCCCCACTTTTTTGTTTTGTTTTGTTTTTTACCTATGGACAGATTGAACATTAGTATGGGGGCTTAGAATACACTGTGTTGCACAGATGAATGTTTAAAAAAAGTAGGAAATATAAATTTGTGATTTTTCACATTGGGCAGCTGCCCAGGTGCCCACCTTAGAGAGAACCCTGATTATAAGTGCCATTTTAACTGGTTCGCCAAACTCAACAAATATTAGGTATAGGTTCTCCCGGACGAGTGTGAACCAGCTGAGTCCCATCACTGGTTTCTTTCTTTATTTAAAATTTATTTTTTAACTTACTGTCCAGAATTTTTAAAAATTAAAGCTTACATTTAATATTGTTTTGTATTAGTTTCAAGTATACAGCATAATAGTTAGACAATCACATATTTTCCAGTGTTCTCCTTGATATTTCCAGTAACCACCTGGCACCATACCAACATAGTCAAATGTCCCTTTCTGAGATTGCTTTTTGAAAAACCTCAAAACTTTTCTTTTTAGGGAATATGCCTTCATTCAAACACAGGGATAATTCATCTGCCAATGCCGAATAGCTCAGAGCTCCATCACATCAGCAAACCGTCTCCGCAGTACAGGAAAAGAGTGTTTGATGGATGGAGCAGTGCCAAGGGATCTGAGAAAATGAGACAAGCGTGAGAAATTGAAAGTATTGCTGACTACAAGGGAAACAGGATTAATCGGGGAATCTTCAGGTCATTGTGCTCTCTTTGATTGCATTAACATCTAACAGTAGAAGACTACAGATTGACTTATGCTACAGTGCAGGGTGAGGAGTGGGAGAAAATTAAGCTAAAAGTGCAGCGCCCAGAGCTGCATCTTCCATAGGAAGAAACAATGCAAGCAGGTGAAAGCAGATTCCCTCATTCCTGGCCTGGGTACATTCCCTTAGAACCCATTTTCTCCCTAGATATGTATCAGGACATCTAGGCCCCTTTCATAAATATCAATTTTCCTCTTGAACAATGTTCCCATCTCTCACACTAGGTTATGTTATCTTTTTATCTAATATCTCTTTCCTTTGATGACTGAGGGAAGGTTCCTTAGGAATGAATCCCTCCTGGTGATCCAAACAAGTCTTTGGGGCTTGCCTTGCTCTGTCAAACTCAGTTCTGATTCACTTCCTAGAGCTCCCCGCACCTTCCTTTTAATTTGCCCATACTTCGAGAAGAGGAAAGGAGTCCACTTGTTGCAGTGACAGGCTGTGGACCTGCCTCTCATAAGCAAACAATAGCATGCCGTGCTACCCTTCCTACTGTTAGGGACAAAAACATTCTATTCTACTTTTCCAGACTTTCTTATTATTATTGGCTGGTCTAAACATTAAATTGGCATAAGACATAGCAACAGAAAAAAAAATAAAATGTAATTGTGTAGTAGGGAAAAAAATATGAGGCTCAAAGAAACAACCCAAGCAGTCAGCTTTATACTTTGTAGACAAAGAAATAATTATTTGTGAAAACTGGACAAAACAAAGGGGTTTTTGCTTTCAGAAGCATATTAATGAAGAAGAAAGAAAGTTTTTTTATACAGCTTTTTTGGCCTTGAATTTTTTATTTTTGGTGATAAGAATGCCTTCTATCTTCCTGGTATGGGAAGGATAATTTCACATGGAAAATTTATTTCCTGCTTTCAGGGGCACAAAGGAGAGTAACACTGTTTTCTTTGCATTAGATGTTTCTCAAGTAACTTTAAGCAAAATAGTCAATATTCCAAAGTGGCATATTTTGAGGTATCTTGCCCTGAACTCCATTACCTCATACCATCCAGCAAAATATAGTGACCTGAACTGCATGGGGCCTTTTTGGAGAAAACTACCTGATGCAGACAAACACAGGAAAAGAAGTATTAATCAATAACAATTATATCTACAATTTCTTCAGCTCCAATTGTGTGTCAAGCAATGGATTAAGTATTTACACAGATATTTCATTCAGTCCGTACAAGTCAGGTATGATCGATGTCACAATTTCATAGCTGAAAAGAACTGAGGCTCAGAGAAATTGAGGGACTTGTTTAAGGTCACACAGATAGAAATGAGCAAAGCCAGGCAGTTTAAACCCAGATCTGTCTGATTTCAGAGCAAGTACTCAAAATTGGTTGAGTGTGCAGTGGTGGACCCAGACACATTCCACTATTTTAGCCTTTTTCTTCCCTTACAAGAGATGCCTCCAAAACCATGTGAAGATTCCCCAATCTCTGGCTCAAGTCTTTACCTCTTTATTCAGCTTCAATCCTTAATGAACTCCTTTCTAATACACGATTCCTTTCCACTCAAGTCCCCTGTTCACTCAAACTTAACAAACTTAAGACTTGTTATTTTCCTTCTTACCAGTTCTCTTTCTGGTTTTGCCCTTCTGTCAGTATTATCCCAACTTTCAGCCTCGTATCTTTGGGGCCATCTCCAACTCTTCTCTCTCTGACCACACCTAGTCAGGAACCAAAGTGTGGTGGCTTTCTTCCATTTCAAATGCTTCTTACAGACCTTTTGCATCACTTAAAACATACACACACAAATTTATTATCTCACAGTTCCCATGGGTCAGAAGTCCAGGTACAGAAAGCCTGAATCTATGCTCAGGGTCCCACTAGACTGAAATGAAGGTGTCAGCAGGGTTGTGATTCTTATCTAAAGTTCTATTAATATAAAGTGTAAAAACAGAATTTTCGTATACAGGTCACTCAAATTTCCCAAATGTTAACATTTTATATTTGCTTTACCTTTTTCTCTTTCAGTACATAGTTTTATATTAATATACATACATTACTTTTTTTCTGAACCATTTGAGAGTATATCACAGACATGTTCCTTTATCTCTAAATAATTTAATGTATATTTCATAAAAACAAGCCATGCTACAATTATCAAAATCAGGAAATCAATATTGATATAACACTATTATTTAATCAAAATACTTTCTTTATAATGTCATCAATTATCCCAATAACATCCTTTAGCACACGCACACAAAGAAATTATCGGGTATAGCACTCAAACATGAATCAATCCTTGAGTTTAGCTATCATGTTTCTTTAGTATCTTTTAATTTTTAAATGGTCCCACAGTTTTCATGACTTTGACCTTTTCTTAAGGAAGACAATGCCCTTTGACTTTTTTTATACATTTTAACTTACAGTGAATAGAAGAGCAGAATTTTCCATTACTTCTTAACTATAGTCATAGAATATGGAAAGAACCTGAAAATGAACTACTCCACTGGGTCTTAAACTGTTTTCATCCACTCCTCAAACTTATGCTCAAATCATTTATTCAACATTTCAATTTAAATTAATTTACTTTTAAGGCTTAATTAATGTGGTTGGCAAAATTTTACACATGATCCCCAGTGACAGTTGCTCGTGTATAATTCCCTCCCCTCTAGGCATGTGTGAAAGTTATCAATATCATGAGAAGTTACCCCAATGATTATATTAAATTAAATGCTGATTATTCACATGGGTCTAATCCAGGCATGGCCAACATACAGACCGGGGGCCGGATCCAGTCCACATAATGAGTTTATGTGGCCTGCTATTAAATTTTTAATATTCTTCGCTACTTTAAAATCTCAGCTACTCAGAAGCGGAAGCATCTTTGATTATTGGAAATCGAGATGTTTAAGAAGAGAGTGATACACAGAAAAGAATTTTGCGTGTGACTAATCTAGGGTTAAATTCCAATAATTGGTCTAATGGATTCGCAATACTTCTTTATTTTTTAAAAAAATTCCATTATAAAGATTTAAAACTTTTGTACTCATCTGTACTCGATATGAACTGTTTGATGTTTAGCGGCGAAGTGAAACCCACATTCTTTTAGGCAGACTTTGCCAGTTTGCACCCAAGGTAAAAAAATTCGTTATTTTTGTGGTCAAGTGTCCTGAATCAAGTGGCATTGTAGCATAGACAATAGCTACAGTTGATAACTGAAAACATGTCCAAGTTGTTTGTAAAACGAAATAATTGTTTTATTTGCGATATAACCCCTTAAACTCATTCTATTAATTAAATATTGTTTTGATTGATTGCAATACAGTTTGGATATTTACACGGTATGTAATTATATTTTTATTAAAATAATATTGTATATTAAAATTCATTTCACTCACATTTATTCATAAACAAATTATATAATAAAATTGTGTTTACTTAAATGAATCGTTTTTGTATTTAACATTTTTTAATTTTAGTATTTCGTCTGGCCTGTGAAGAAAGTTTTCTTTCTAATCTGGCCCGGGGGCAAAAACTGTTGGCCACGCCTGGTCTAGTCTAATCACATGAACCCTTTAAAGCAGAGTTTTCTCTGGTTAGTAAGCACAAGAGGAAGTCAGAGAAATTTAAAACATAAAAAAATATTTGACATGTCAGGTTGGCAGGTCACTGACCTTGAAGATGGAGAGGGTCATGTAAGAATAAATGTAGGTGAATTTTAGAAACAGAGAGCAAATCCTGGATGACAACCAGCAAAAAAATTGAGTACTCCAATCATATGTCCCCAAGGAACTGAATTCTGCCAACAATCTGAATGGGCTTGAAAGTAGATTCATTCAGAGAACCTCCAGATAAGAGTCCGGCCCAGCTGACACATTGGATAAAAAACCTTGCCAACCCTACCAGGACTTCTGATCTACAGAACGGAGTGGAAATGAAAATACAACAGCCTACACTGAAAACTTAAAGTATCAACAGGCTGCATAAAAATGATATTATCATTTTTCTAATGACAAAAAGCATTTGATAACATACAACACTCAACATGATTAAAAAATATTCTCATAAACCTGACTGGTGGTAGCAAAGTGGATAGAGAGCTGACCTGGGATGCTTAGGAGCCATGTTTGAAACTCTGAGTTGCTGGTTTGAGTACGGGCTCATCTGGCTTGAGCACAGGCTCACCCACTTGAGCATGGGGTCACCGGCTTGTGCGTGAGATCATAGGTATGATACCACAGTTGCTGGCTTGAGCTCAAGGTCGCTGGCTTGAGCAAGGGGTCCCTGACTTGGCTGATGTCCCCCTGTCCTCACCCATCAAGGCCCTTATGAGAAGCAATCAATGAACAGCTAAAGTGATGCAACTATGAGTTCATGCTTCTCATCTCTCTCCTTTCCTGTCTCTCTCTTGTGAGAAAAATAATTCATAAATTAGGAATAGAGGAGAAATGCCTTAACTTGATAAAAAATATTTTAAAAACCCAAATAAACAAACAAAACCTCCACAGCTAGCAAAATTAACCAAGTAATAACTAAAAAGAATTACATACCCTGACCAATTGTGATTTATTCCAGAAGTGCAGAGTTGGTTTAACATTTAAAAATCAACTAATGGATTATAGCACTTCAATTGAATTAAAGATAAAACCACATATTCATCTCAATAGAAACAGAAAAAAAGCATTTGACAAAATTTAACACTCCTTCATCATAAAACACTCAACAATCCATGAATAGGAAGGAACTTCTTCAACCTAGTAAAGAGCATGTATGAAAAACCCACAGCTAACATCATATTTAATGGTGAAAAACTAACAGCTTTTTTTCCTAAGATAAAAAACAAAACAAGGATGTTTGCCTTTGCCATTTTTATTCAACATTGTATTGGAGGTTTTAGTGAAAACCATTAAGCAGAAAAATGAAATAAAAAGTGTCCCAATTAGAAAGAAAGAAGTAAAATGAAGTCTAATCAGAGATGTCATGATCTATATCTATAAAATCTAATGAATCCACTGAAAAATAGAACTAAGTTCAGCAAGGTTGTAAGATATAAGATTAATATAAAAATATAAATTTTATTTCTATGCAGTAGCAATATACAAACCAAAAATAAAAATTAAGAAATCAATTCCATTTATAATATCATAAAATAAAAAAATACTTAAGAATAAATTTGACAGAATAGTTCAAACTTATTATCTGAATAATATAAAGCATTGTTGAGAGAAGTTAAAGCAGACATAAATAAATGGAAAAAATAAATGAGACCTAATTTTAAACAAATGGAATGACATCCATATTCATAGATTGGAGGACATATCTATATTATATCAATATCTATATTTCTACATATACAGACATCTAGATATATACATATAGTACAATGAAATATAATTGAGAGTTTAAAAATAAACTCTCACTTCTATGGCACATTGCTTTTTAGATAAGCTTTCCAAGAAATTTCAATGGGCAAAGAAGTCTTCTTAACAAGTGGTTCTAAGGAAACTGTATATACACATGTAAAAGAATGAAATAGACCAAAGGTGTAACTGTAAGAGCTAAAGGTATAAAGCTCTTGGAAAAAACCATAGGTATGATTCTTAGTGACCTTGGATCAGGCAACGATTTTTTTAGATATGACACTAAATCATAAATTAATAAAGAAAAAATAGATAAATTGAACATCATTAAAATAAAAACTTTTGTACTTCAAAGGAAAATGTCAAAAAAGGGAAAAGGCAATCCACAGAATGGTAGAAAACATTTGCAAATCATGTATCTGAAAAGAGACTTATGTCTAGAATATACAAAGAACACTTACTCAAGTAATAAAAAGACAACCATGAAAACCAAGAAGTGGAAACAACCCAAAGGTTCAACTAATGAAAGAATAAAAAAATCATGATGTAAGCACACAATGTCATATTATTTAGCAATAAAAATAAGTGAAGTAGTGATACAAGTCACAACATAGATGAACTTTGAAAAAGTGTGCCAAGTGAAAGAAGTCAGATTCAAAACCACATATTTCATGATTTCATTTATATTAAACGTCCAGAATAGGCAAATTTATAGAGACAAAATAGACTAGCATTTGCATAGTCCTAGAAAAAAAATGGGGTGATTGGGTGGTGACAGCTAAGGGGTGTATGGTTTCTTTTTTTATTTTAAAATTACAGTTTACATTCAATATTACATTGCTCACAAAAATTAGTGGTTCAGGGAACGTGCATATACACTTTTGAATAGTGCATTTTCACCAACGAAATAAAAGTTAGTTTTGCATCTCATCTGCATAATTAAACAACTTTCTTTGACTTGTCGTTTGCTTTTCTGAGGTTCTTGTTCAATAAAAAAAATCAAAAGCATCTTTTTTATATGGCTTCATATTCATTTTGAAATATTCCCTAATTTTTGTGAGCAGTATATGCATTTTGTATCAGTTTAGGTGTATAGCATAGTGGTTAGACAATCATATGCTTTACAAAGTGTTCTTCCCAGTATTTACAGCACTGACCTGACACATTTCCATACTTGATATAATGATATCATTGACTGTATTTGCTATGCTGTAATTTACAATCTCCAAGACTATTTTGTAACTACAAATTTGTACTTCTTAATCCTTTCACTTTTTTCACCCAGTCTCTCAACCCCCCTCTTTTATAACAATCATCAGTCTGTTCTCCTTTTCTTTGTTCTTCAGAGTCCACATATAAGTGCAATCATATAGTATCTCTCTTTTTCTGAGTGACTTATATCACTTAGGATAATCCATGGTCTCTAGGTTCACCCATGCTCTCACAAATGATAAAATTTCATTTGTTTTTATGATCACATAATATTCCATTGTACCGTTTTATTTTTCTTATTGACTTGTCTTTTGTTGGGCACTTCGGTTCCTTGCATATCTTGGCTATTATAAATAATTCTGCAATGAACATAAGGGTGCATATCTTGTTTAAAATTAATGTTTTGGGTTTTTGGTTCTTTTTTTCTTTTTTTTTGTTGCTTTTTGTTTGTTTGTTTTTGTTTTTGTTAAATACCCGGAAATGGAGATACTGGCTTATAAGGCTGTTTCACTTTTAATTTTTTGAGCAACTTCTGTACTGTTTTCCATAGTAGCTGAACCAATCTGCATTTACACCAACAGTGCATGAAGGTTTCTTTTTCTCCACATACTCTACAACACTTGTTCTTTGTGGGTTTATTAATGAGCGCCATTCTGACAGGTGTGAGGTAATATCTCAATCTGCTTTTTGATTTGCATTTTCTGATGATTGATGATTTTGAGCATCTTTTCATATGTCTATTGGCCATCTGATGTCCTCTTTGCAGAAGTGTCTATTCAGGTTATTTGCCCATTTTTAAATTGGATTGTTTGTCTTCCTGGTGTTGAGTTTTATAAGTCTTTTATAAATTTTGGTTATTAATCCTTTATCATATTTATTATAAAAAATACCTTCTTCCATTCAATAGGTAGTTGTTTAAATTTGTTGATGGTTTCCTTTACTATGAATTAATTTTAGTACACGGGGACAGGCTGTAGTCGAGTTTCATTCTTTTGCATGTGGCTTTCCAGTTTTCCCAACACCATTTGTTGAAGAGGAAACATTGATACGTGAAGACACATGTAGCCCCATGTTCATTGCAGCACTGTTCACAGTGGCCAAGACATGGAAACAACCAAAAAGCCCTTCAATAGAAGACTGGATAAAGAAGATGTGGCACATATACACTATGGAATACTACTCAGCCATAAGAAATGATGACATCATATCATTTACAGCAAAATGGTGGGAACTTGATAACATTATAAGGAGTGAAATAAGTAAATCAGAAAAAAACAAGAACTATATGATTCCATACATTGGTGGAACATAAAAGCGAGACTAAGAGACATGGACAATAGTGTGGTGGTTACCAGGGATGGGGGGAGGGAGGACATGAGAGGGAGGGAGGGAGAGAGTTAGGGGGAGGGGGAGGGGCACAGAGAACTAGATAGAGGGTGGCGGAGGACAATCTGACTTTGGGTGAGGGGTATGCAACATAATTTAATGACGGGATAACCTAGACATGTTTTCTTTGAATATATGTACCCTGATTTATTAATGTCATCCCATTACCATTAATAAAAATTTATTTAAAAAAAAAAAGAAAATATATTACTAAGAGAGATGTCAAAGATTTTACTGCCTATGTTTTATTCTAAGATTTTAATAGTTTTGAGTCTTACATTTAAGTCTTTAATCCATTTTGGTTATATTCTTGTATATAGTGTAAGAAGGTAGTCTACTTTTTTTGCATATATCTGTCCAATTTTTCCAGCACCATTTTACATTTAATATTATTTTGGGTGGGGGGAAATAGAAGAAGGTATAGGCAGATAAATGGTGATGGAAGAGACTTGACTTGGGGTGATGAACACAAAATACAGTATACAGATGATGTATTATAGAATTATACACTTGAAGCCTATATCATTTTATCATCAATGTCACCATAATAAATTTAATTAGACATTATTTTGTGTTAGTTTCAGGTGTACAGCATAGTGATGAGACAATAATGTAATTTACAAAGTGTTCCCTCTCATATTTCCAGTACCCAACTGGCACCATACATAGTAGAATGCCTTTACCCCATTGTGTGTTTTTGCTTATGTTGTCAAATATTATTTGTCATATATGTGTGGGTTTATTTCCGGGATTTTTATTCTGTTCCATTGAGCTAAGTGTTTGTTTCTTTTTGCCAGTACCATGCTGGGTATTTTTTATTTGTTTGTTTGTTTTTGTTTTTGCAAGAGAGAGAGAATAAGAGAGACACACAAAGAGAGACAGGAAGGGAGAGAGATAAGAAGCATGAACTTGTAGTTGTGGCACTTTAGTTGTTCATTGATTGCTTCTCATATGTGCCTTGACAACGGGTAAAGAGTCTCAAACCGAGCCCATGACCCCTTGTTCAAGTCAGCAACCTTGGGCTCAAGCCAGTGACCATGGGCTTCAAACCAGCGACCTCTGGGCTCAATTCAGCGACCATGGGATAATGCTAATGACTCCACACTCACGCCAGCAACCTCAAGGTTTTGAACCAGGGACCTCAGTGTTCCAGGTCAACAGTATCCACTGTGCTATCACCCTTCATGCAGTACCATGCTGTTTTGATGATTATGACCTTGTAATATAATTTTATATCAGATAGCATGGTGCCTCTGATTATGTTCCTCTTTCTGAAGATAGCTTTGGGTATTCAGAGTATTTTCTGGTACCATATTAATGGTGGGGTTATTTATTCTAGTTCTTTGAAAATGACCATTGGTATTTTGATAGGAATTGCATAAATCTATAAATTGCTTTGGGTAGTATAAAAATCTTAATGATGTTAATGCTTCCCATCATGAGCATATGTTTCCATTTATGTGTAAATTCAATTTTTTTCTTCAGTATCTTATAATTTTCTGAATACATGTCTTCTGCCTCCTTGTTTAAATTTCTTTTTAGATTTTTTTTTATGTAATTGTAAATGGGACTGTTTTCTTAGGTTCCTTTTCTGATAGCTAGTTCATTATTAATGTATAAAATGCCACTGATTTCTTAAAATTTCTTTTGTATTCTGCCATTTTATTGAATTTATTAATCAGTTCTAGTAGTTTTTTTTTAAAGGTTTATTTTGACACTATCTTTCTTTATTTTTTTATTCATTTTAGAGAGGAGAGGGAGAGAGAGAGAGAGAGAAAGGGGGGGAGGAGCAGGAAGCACCAACTCCCACATGTGCCTTGACCAGGCAAGCCCAGGGCTTCAAACCGGCGACCTCAGCATTTCCAGGTCGATGCTTTATCCACTGTGCCACCACAGGTCAGGCCGTCTAGTAGTTTTTTTGATGGAATCTTTAAGGTTCTCTATATACAATATCTGGTCATCTGCAAATAATGACAGATTTAGTTCTTCCTTTCAGCCCTGGCCAGTTGGTTCAGTGGAAGTGTGTTGGCCAAGTATGTGAAAGTCCCGGTTTGATTCCCAGTCAAGGCACACAGAAGAAGCAGCCATCTGCTTCTCCACCACCCCCTCTCTTCTGTTCCTGCAGCCATGGCTCAAGTGGTTGAGCAAGTTGGCCCCAGGTGCTGAGGATAGCTGCATGGTCTCCCCTTAGGTGCTGAAATAGCTTGGTTGCTGAGCAATGGAGCAGTGGCCCCAGATGGCCTTAGGCTTGCCCTGTAGGGGGCTTCCCAGGTGGATCCCCTTCAGGTCACATGCAAGAATCTATCTCTCTGCCTCCTTGCCTCTGTGTCTTTAACTTAATTAAAAAAAAATTCTTCCTTTCCAATTTGGGTGCCGTTAATTCCTTCTTGTCTGATTGTTTTGGCCAAGATTTCCAGTTCTATGTTGAATAGAAGTAGTGAAAGTAGACAACCCTGTCTGGCTCCTTATCTTAGGGTAAACACTTTTTACTTTTGCCCATTGACTATGATGTTGGCTGTGGGTGGGTCATATATGGCTTTTATCATGTTGAAGTTCCCTCTATTCCCACTTTGTAAAGAGATATTTATAATAAAAGGGTGCTGAATTTTATCGAATGCTTTTCTGCATCTATTGAAATGATCCTTCATTTTATTTATGTCCTGTATGACATTAATTGATTGCAGATGTTTACCAACCTTGCCACCCAGGAATAAATCCCACTGGATCATGGTATATGATCTTTTATTTTATTTTTAAATTTTTTATTTACTTATTTTAGAAAGGGAGAGGAAGAGAAAGAGACAGTGGTTTTGATTTATTTATTGATTTTTGTACATGTCCTGACAGCAGACTAAATCGCAGCCTTGGCATATTGGGATAATACTCTAACCCAGTGGTTTTCAACCATTTTACACTTGGGGACTGTGAATATAGAAGAATTATTTTGAGGACTACTAAGGCAGATATTACACTGAGTGTAAGTGAATTCAACTAAGATTATTGGGTCTATAATCTTCACACACAACATTGGGGTGGTTCATTCTTTCACAGACTGGCATGAAATTTCTGGCAGAATGGTCCACAGACCAAAGGTTGAAAAACACTGCTCTAACCAACTGAGCAACCCAGCCACTGCCTATGACCTTTTAAATGTATTGTTGAATTTGGTTTGCTGCCATCATGGATCTCAATGTACTTTTTCTTTTGACAGTAATAAAAATATTCTAAAATTGTACTTACAGATTCAAATACCTATGAATGCACTAAAAAACATGAAATTGCACACTTTAAATGGGTGGATTATGTCTCATGTGGATTATAGAGTATTGCAACAAAGTTCATAAAAAATAAAGCTAAACCTAACATCAGACTTCATGATGAAACACTAAACGCTTTTTTTGTCTACATTAAAAACAAGCAAGAATTTCTTTTTTTGTCACTGATGTCAAACATAGTACTATCCTGCACAATAAGGCAAGAAAAGAAATAAAAAGCTTACAGATCAAAAAAGAAGAAAGAAAAAATTATCTATTTGCAAAGACATGATCAACTACATAGAAAATATAAAAGAATTTATAACAAATGCTCCTTGATAGGGAATTTAGTAAGGTCAAAATATAGAATATCACAATAAAAATCCATCTATATTTCTATATACTAGCAAGAAATATATAAAAGATTTTTTGGGGGAAAACAAGAGAAAATCATAGGGACCAAGGCCTTAGTGAGGAGTTATTAAGCATGAGACCAAAAGAACAATCTGTAATAGAAAAATCAGTAACTGGGCCTTATAAAAATTAAACACTGTTGTGTGAAATACTATTAAAAGATTAAAAGACAATACTAAAAGAAAATATTTACAAACATTGTCTCTGACAAAGAACTAATATCTATAATATATAAAGAACTTTCAATGCTCAATAGTAAAAATTTCAAAATTAAATTAGAAAATGTACTGAAGACATAAATATATGTTTTATTGAAGATGATATTTAGATAGGAATAAAGCACATGAAAATATTTTTTTGTGACAGACAGAGAGATAAAGAGAAAGAGAGGGGCAGACAGACAAGAAGGGAGAGAGATGAAAGGCATTAATTCTTTGTTGTGGCACTTTAGTTGTTCATTGATTGCTTTCTCATATGTGCCTTAGCTGGGGGGGCTACAGCAGACTGAGTGACCCCTTGCTCAAGCCTGCAACCGTGGGTTCAAGCTGGTGAGCATTACTCAAATCAGATTAGGCCACACTCAAGCCGGCAACCTCAGGGTTTCAAACCTGGATCCTCCGCATCCCAGTCTGATGCTCTATCCACTGTGACTCCACCTGGTCAGTCATAGCACATGAAAATTTGATCAATATCATTAGCTATTAGGAAAGTGCAAATTAAAACTATAACAAAATATCACTACACACCTGCGAGACTGGCTAAAGTTAATAATAATAATAATAATAATAATAATAACAACAACACCAAATATTTGCAAGGATGCAGAAAAACCGATTCATTCATATGTGGCTTGTGAAAATAAAAAATGGTACAGTAACTCTGGAAAACAGTTTGACAGTTTCTTAGAAAACCAACATGCACTTAACTTTATGACCCAACAATCACACATTTGGAATTTTATCCTAGAAATGAAAAGTTCTGTTTATACAAAAGCCTGTACACAATTGTTTATAGCAGATTTATCTGAAATAGCCCCAAACTGGAAAGAACAAAATTGTCCTTCAATTAATCAATGTTTAAACAAACTCTGGACTATCCATACAATGAAACAGTACTAAACATTAAAAACAAATAAATTATTAACATAGTCAACAACTTGGATGGGTCTCTAGGGCATTATGCTGAGTAAAAAAAAGACAATTTCAAAAGGTTACATATTGTATCACTATTTATATAACACATTTGAAATGACAAAATTATAGAAATGAAAAATAGATTAGAAGTTCCTAGGGGTTAGGGATGGTGGAGAGAGGATAGAATGGAGATCTTTGTGGCAATGGAGTATATTTGTCCCTCAACATTTACATATTTGCTGAAGATTGGTTCCATGGATACCAAAACCCACAGTTACTTGAGTCCCTTATATAAAATGATGTAGTATTTGCAAATTACCTACTCACATCTACCTGTATACTTTAAATCATCTCTATATTACTTATAATACCTTATACAGTGTTATACAATTTATAATACCTTATAAATTGTTGTTATACTGTATTATTTATGGAATAATGACAAGAATAAAATCATATGTGCTGAGTACAGACACAACCATTGTAAGCCTAATTACATAGAACATGTTAGTAACAATAGAACCTTTTAAAAATATTTTTGATCCACAGTTGTTTGAATCTGCAGGTGCAGAAACCACATATATGGAAAGATGGCTGTAGTTCTGTATTTTGACTGTGGTATTGAATACAAAAACCTACACATGACAAATTGACAAAAAGTATACACACACATCGTGCTAAAGTCCATTTGCTGGTTTGATATTTTACAAAGGTTTTGTAAGATGTAACCATTGTGGGAGAGTGGGTAAAGGATACACACAGGGACCTATCTGTACAACTTTCTGTGTAAAACAATGTTGACCACATATTAATTTTTCTTTGTCTATAGTGGATTAAAAAAGGTTTTTTTCCCTCTGGTCCCTTTCATCCTGCCTCTGCCTCTATTCAGTTTCTCAGTTCACATTGTTCATTGGATTCCTCAAATGAGTGAGGTCATTTGGGGATGAAATGATGGGATCAGAGAAGGGAAAGAGTTTGGTGAAATTATATATACATAACACAGTGTTATAGAGAGCAGGGCAGCAAATCCTGGAAGGAAGGGGGGAGGGTGTGGGGGGAGGGGGCAAAGGGGATATATAGGGGAACACGGGGGTGGGGGGATGTATTCAGTGAGACACTTGAATCTATGTAAACACAATAAATGAAAATCAATAAAAAAGTTGTTGAAAATTTTCATATAAATACCTGAATTTTATCTTCTCTGGAAAAGTCTTAAGACATGGAAATTCTGGGCCCCATTCTCAGGCTTTGCACTGCTATTTTACATGGGAAAATGCTCTCTCCAGCCATTATAGTTCTTACCCTTGTCCCTGTAGTCATTTATGCTACCATCCTGACCCCCAAAGACACTTGATTTTGTTGCCTCAGTTTATACCTTGCCTGAAATTTTTTTACCCATTTCTAACTTAGCAATACCCTGAGGAGGAACCCTGCATAAAAAAAGAAAAAAGAAAAAAAAACCTCCAGCTTAGGGAAAATAGTTCTACGCCTCACCTTTCTGTTGCCTCACCTTTCTGTTATCAGCTCTGACCCTCCTCACTCATTAGTTCCTGATTAGTATGCTTTTGTCCTCGCTAGACTTGTTCTGGTGAGCCATTTTTGCCCATTATGTCAAGCCTTTAGGATGATAACTGTATCATTAATTTCCTGAACCACTGTCAGAGTCACAGGGTGGCCTAAATGATAACATCACAGGTCAAGGCTCTCCATTCCTACCTTCCTGTCTAGACAGGAAGATTAGACACTCTCAGAGCTGGCTGAGAGCTAACAATGCACCTCAAAGCTCTCTGAGAACATGTTGAGTAGACTAGCATTTCCTTGCACACAAAGAGTGCTATTTGGCACAGGATACAATCACTGCTCTCTAGGACAGGACATTTTTGAGGCAGGATCCACCCCTGACATAAACTGGACAGACATGTCTTGTCCCTACATTTTTCTCTGCCTTAGAACTTTATTTAATTACAAAAGTCATTTATATTCATTTAGAATTCTGGTTAAATTACAGAAAAAATTAAAGACTAAAAATAATCTGTGACCTCACAAGCTACAGATAATTACTTTTAATATTTTGGTATATTTCCTTTTATCTTTTTTCTATATTTGTATACTGACACACATACTCCAAAATGATGTCACACAATATATTTTGTAGCCTGCTTTTCTTACTTAATAGTATATTATGGACATGTTTTCTTGTCAGTAAATATTCTTATAAACAATCGTGGCAATCTACTATTTATTTAAGAACAGATTTGAAATGGACTGTTGGTCATATTTCTCCCTCTTATTTTTTAAGATGGAGTCTCTCATTTCTTACTTTCTCTCATTCCCTCTCTCTTCTCCCTGTCTCTCCTCTTTCCATTCTTCCTTCCCTCCGTTTTCTCTACTCTTCTCCCTGATATACTAAATTAATAAAATTTATAGGGATAAAGGTTTGCAGAGAAGCAGTGGGCCTAAAGAAGCTATAGAAGGAAGAGAAGGACATTTGGTGGGTGGAGCTGAAAAGCTGCTCTGAGGATTAAAAATGGTTTGCTAAGTCAAGTGGCAAAATTAATTTGTTCTTCCTTCCTTTGTGTGTAAGTGAATAAAGCTGGAGCCCTGGGACCAAACTTTCTTTTCATTGTGGAGACTGCAAAGGTGGAAATCCATTTTTCATATTAGAAAAACATATTCTATTTTTTTAGGTAACATGTATTTAGCCATTCATCAAAACAGTGAGGCAACATCAGGTCAGTGAATCATAACCAGACTCATATACTGAGGATTTACATATGCCAGGCACTGTGCTCACCATTCTACTTAGGTGACTTTGTATAATAAGCATAGTGCTTAAGAGGTAGCCTATCATGCACACTAAATAGGTTAAATGGTCAGCTTTTCTGCTTACTACCAATGTTACCTTAGACAAGTTACTTAATCTTTTTCATCCTCAGTTCCACATCTATAAAATGGAGGTAATAAGAGTATCTATCTTATAGGTTTATGTTGCAGATTTAGTGAATTACATCATGTAATGTGCTTAAAAGACTGCTTAGGCCTGACCCATGTTGGCAAAGTGGATAAAGCTTTGAGCTGGAATGCTGAGGTTGATGGTTTGAAATCCTGGGCTTGCTAGGTCAAGGCACATACAGGAATCACTTGCTATAAATATAAGCTTCCTGCTCCTTCCCCCCTAACTTTCTTTCTCTGTCTTCTCTCTAAAATCAATAAACACAACCTTAAAAAAAGAAGACTGCTTAGCACATGCTTCTCAATGTTAGCTAACATTATTATTAATAAATACTCACAGTAGCCCCATGACATAGGTACTACAATTATCCTCCTATGAGATAGCAAAACTGAGGTTTGAAGAAATCAAATGATTTCTTAAGATCAGGCAGCTAGTAAGTAATCAAGTTAAGATCTAGATCCAGGTTTCCTCACTCTGGGGGCGGTCTTCTTAACAAATGCTGTAGGACTCCTAATTTCTGTGAATGGAAGCTGAGTTTCTTCTTCCAGAAAAATGGTGCTGAGGATGAGCAGAGGAGTAAAGGGACAGAGATAGTTAGCTAGATATCCTGTGTTCTTGCCATGGCAGTTGACCTCAGACCAGGATGGGTGTGCTCCAGAAAGCAGTCCCCAGCCAGAGAAGAGGAGCTTGAAGATACCTGAGTAGGTTTTGATCCCCTGCTTGGGAACTGTGAGCTTACGCTCCTAGCCCTCTGATTCTCAGAAACTTAGATTTGTCCCAGAAGAACTGCTCCCTGGATCTGATTTTCCTCTGTCCCGTTTCTACTTCAGTCTCACCTCCCTGAGGCCCATATGGCCTTTGGGGCATTTAGTCTCACTTTGGCCAGAAGAGACAGCTGTCTAAAGGCTTGCCCTTTTGTTTAAGAGAAGCTGGTAAATCAGCAGTAATCCCTGATTCACAGTGATAATCAGCTGCCTGTCTGGACAATCAAGGCTGCACAAAATAACAAGTGGAGCTGCACCTGTTCTGGGGGTCTGGCACTCTAAAAACAAGCTGCCATGAATGGCCCAAGCTTCTGCCAGGGCAGCAGCTGCAGCCTGGAATCAAGGCTTTGTTAGCATAAGAATGGAGCCAGACAGCAAGCCAGCCAACCAGCCAGCTTCCTTTACTCCCTCCTCCCCATCTTGCCTGGAACACCAAATGGGCCACTCTCATTTTGAGCAGACTGGCTTTGCCAGTTCTTTTCTCAATAGCACTGATTAATTTTATTTTATTTGTGGGAGAAAGAGCACTTTTCTTTCTTCAGATTTGTCTAAGATGGAGGAAAAGTCTGTAGATCTCATTATTTACCATGTTCTGACTCTAGGGCAGGGGCACCCACAGTAAATACATGGATTTACACTACAGGAGGCACACTGAACACAGACTAGAAAGTAAATGGTGTCCCCTGGAGTTGTGCAGACTGTGTGATCCCACTCCAGAGGCAAATGTTAAGCCAGGGAGTTTCTATCAAAAGTCTTCTAGTCCTTTGCTTCTTAAAGTATGTGGTCCATGAACCTGCTACCTCAACATCCTCTGGGAGCTTGTTTAAAATTAAGAAGCTCATGCCCTACCCCAGAACTATGAATCAGCAATCTGATTTTAGCAAGATATGGTGATTCATGTGCACAGTAAAGTTTGAGAAGTATTGAGCTAGAAAACAAGGCCCTGAGTCTCAAACTTCCACATACTTGAAAGTGCTTGAGTATCCCAATCAGGAAAATAATGGTTCGAATCTTGGTTCCATCAATTACTGGGTGTGAGACCTCAACCAAGTCACTTAATCTCCCCAAGCCCCAGTTTCCTCATTTTAAAAAGGTGAAAATAATAATAATGATAGGTTAACTGTGAGGATAAATAACAAAACTATATATGAAAGTCACTAGCATGCTGCTGGCATATGGTTATGTCTCAATAAATAATAACTCTTATTATTTTGCTTGCCAGTAAAGAACACTGCACTGCCAACTTCAGATGATTCAGATGTTGATTTGCCCAGTTATATATTAATCAGGAAGGCCCCTTCACTTCTCCTTCTGCTGCTATGGGAACTTAAAGCAGTAGGTTTAATTAATAAAATCTCACATTGTGTAGCACTATGGAATTTTCTAAGCACTTCAACACCAATTATCTACTAGAATCAGAGACTGAGAATATCAGTGCTAAAAGGGAGCTCAGAGGTCATCTAGTTCAACACCCTTCTTGTTTAGGTGAGGATGGTTCAGTGACTTGTCCAAGGTCACATAATAAACTGGGTGGCACAATCAGCATTAAGACCTGATTTCTAGCTCAGTGCTTTTACTTAATAGCAATTTTAACAAAAATATTTGCTTTAGGGAGAGATGACACTAGAAGATTAGATCAAGCAGGGCATAGCTACAGATGACTCACCCATGAATATTCACTGAACTGTATAAATTCAGACAAGTTTTATACCATGGGACTGGGAGCCACCAGATTTGCCAATGCAAAATTGTCTTTTATAAGTGAGGGTGTGTATGTCCCCCTTTCATGAATGCACATGAAAAGCTTACAGCTTGAACTAAATCACAATTTGGGAGAGCGAGTAAAGGCCACTACCCATGAGCTGCTCTGAGAACTAAGTTCAGTCGAATCAGTTCCCACTGAGGTCATGGGGACTGTACAACTTATCAGAAGGTTCCCCCAGTTTGGAGAAAGGGAACAAAATTTGATAACAAAGTAAATATATAACAATATATGATTTAGTGGACTATTCTGCAATTTAAAAACAACTCTTTAATCACTTAGAAAGCTATTAGAGGTATGTCAAATAGAAACAAATGCAAGCTATGGAATAGTGTGCAATTTACTGTCTGAGGTTGTCCAGGAATGATGCTTATAGCAAGTCAATGGGTGTTCTACAGACAGAGTTCTTCAATTTTTATGTCTATGAGAGGTACTAACAAACCTGAAGGGAAGAGGAAGGTTCTTAGAACACTCTCATGAAATCGTATCAAGCTGTGAGGGCCCTTAGTCTCAGCCTTTGCAAAACAAAACCGGAGGAGAAACTTTTACTGGACATAGGTCTATGAAGTTCTCACATTTTTGGTATAAGAAATACTCTTCTAGTCTTTTTTTTTTTTTTTTGACAGAGACAGAGTGAGAGTCAGAGAGAGGGATAGATAGGGATAGACAGACAGGAAGGGAGAAAGATGAGAAGCATTAATTCTTCATTGAAGCTCTTTAGTTGTTCAGTGTTTGCTTCCTCCCATGTGCTTGACCAGGGGGTTATAGCAGAGTGAATGACCCCTTGCTCAAGCCAGCAACCTTGGGCCCAAACCAGTGACCTTGGACTTCAAGTCAGAGAACTTTGAGCTCAAGTCAGCAACCATGGGGTCATGTCTATGATCCCATGCTCAAGCCAGCGACCCCTTGCTCAAACTGGTGAGCCTGTGCTCAGGCAGAATGAGCCCATGCTCAAACCAGTGACCTCAGGGTTTCCAACCTGGGTCCTCTGCGTCTCAGTCCGATACTCTATCCACTGTGCCACTACCTGATTAGGTTATTCTTCTAGTCTTGACAGTGAACTCACTAGAGTTTATAGTGAGATCAGGGTAAATGGTATTCAAATTTTTATTCTTGCTGTAGAATGTTTACTCTAATGGAAAATGTCCTTAAATACCCAGGATAATAAGACAAAAAGCACAGTTGCCTTAGTTAAATTAGGAATTTGGTTCTGCTTTAGTCTACTCAGTCTACTATCTCATTCTCTAGTCAGAATCCTCCTCTCCAATGGCTAACCATTTCATTCAGAGTAAGAGTCAGAGTCCTTACAATTTCCTTCAAGGATAAGTAAGACTTGGTCCCATGTTGCCTCCATGACCTCATCTACTACTCTCTCCTCACTAATTCTGCTTCAGCCACATTGGCCTCCTCCCATCCAGGTAAGGTCCTGTCTCAGGACATTTGCAGTTCCTGTTATATCTGCCTTTAATACTCTCTCACAAGATATTTATACAGTAACTTCCTTACTTCTACCAGGTCTTTGCTCAAATATCATCTCCTCCATGAAGGCTACCTGTGTTGAAATTTCTTCTGTCGTATATAAAGTTGATTCATCTCTCTCAAAATTTACTATCTAAACTCCCACTTAATTTTTCCATGTTTATTACCATCTGACATCCTATGTATTATTACTAGGTATTTATTTGTTTAGTGATTGATTTATTGTCTCCCTCACTCCTGCAATCCTGATTATAAGCTTCTTGGGGCAGGAATTTTTATTTGTTCATTACTATATCCCTTTATCATCACTATAAAAAAGCCTTGCACATAGAAGATACTCCACAAATATTTGTTAAAGGAATGATGAAATCATGAGTATAAAATGTTGAATGTAGTAAATATATATTCATGAAGAATTAAAAAATTTAAATAGACTGATCAACACTGAGGAAATTGAAACAACCATCAAAAATCTCCTAAAGAAATAAAAGTCCAGAACCAGAGAACTTCACTAGTGAATTCTACATAACAATCAAAAAAGATTTGATACCTATCCTTCTCATAATCTTCCAAAAAACTGAAGTAGAGACAATACTTCCAAATAAATTTAATTAGGTCAGCCTAACCCTGATACCAAAACCCAGAATGGAAAACACAAAAAAGGAAAACTACAGATCAATATCTATGATAACTACAAATGTAAGCATCATAAACAAAATACTAGCAAATCGAATATAACAATACATTAAAAAATAATACATCATGATCAAGTGGGGCTCATTCTGGGGTACAAGGTTGGTTCAACATATGCAAATTGATCAGTGTAATACACCATGTTAACAAAACAAAGAAGATAAATCATATGACCTTATCAATAGATGAAGAAAAATCATTTGATAAAATATCACATTCATTTATTATTAAAACACTCAATAAAATGGGTATAGAAAGAACGTACCTCAACATAGTAAAAGCCATACATGACAAACCCTTAGCCAATACCATACTCAATTGTGAAAAGCTGAAAGCTTTTCCTCTAAAATCAGGAAAAAGACAAGGATGCCCACTCCCACCACTTTATTAAACACAGTTCTGGAAGTCCAAGCCAGAGAAATAGGGAAGAAAAAATAAATAAAAGGCATCCAAATTGGTAAAGAAGACCTAAAAGTGTAGGTCTTTGCAGGT
Source organism: Saccopteryx leptura (assembly GCF_036850995.1). Taxonomy (NCBI): domain Eukaryota; kingdom Metazoa; phylum Chordata; class Mammalia; order Chiroptera; family Emballonuridae; genus Saccopteryx; species Saccopteryx leptura. The sequence goes on along the minus strand of NC_089516.1, from coordinate 101,492,786 downwards.
TATATGATTCTGTATATATAAAACTCTAAAGACTCCTCCAAAGACTATTACAAACAATAAACAAATAAAGTTTCACGATACAAAAATCAATATACAGAGCCTGATCAGGTGGTGGTACAGTGGATAGAGCGTCAGACTGGGAAGCGGAGGACTCAGGTTCAAGGCCCCAAGGTCGCCAGCTTGAGCGTGAGCTCATCTGGTTTGAGTAAGGCTCACCAGCTTGAATCCAAGGTTGCTGGCTCAAGCAAGGGGTCATTTGGTCTGCTGTAGCCCCCTGGTCACGGCACATATGAGAAAATAATCAATGAGAAACTAAGGTGTCACAACGAAGAGTTGATGCTTCTCATCTCTCTCTTCCTGTCTGTCTTTCCCTATCTGTCCCTCTCTCTGTCTCTCTCTGTCTCTGTCACAGAAATAAATCAATGTACAAAAATCCACTGCATTTTTATATATTAAAAATAAGATTTCAGAAAAAGAATTTATTTTGCAATTGCAACAAAAAGAATAAAATACCTAGGAATAAACGTAACCAAAAATGTGAAGAACCTACATACTGAAAACTACAAAGCATTATTAAAAGAAATTGAAAAAGACACAGTGACATGGATAGATAGTTCCTGTTCATGGATTGGAATAACCAACACAGTTAAAATGTCCATATTGCCCCAAAAATATAATATTTAATGCAATCCTCATCAAAATCTCAATGTCATTTTATTTATTTATTTACTTATTTACCTATTTGTTTATTTATTTGACAGATAGAGAGAGGGGGCAGATAGAGACAGACAGACAGGGAGATATTTGAGAAGCATCAATTCTTTGTTGCAGCTCCTTAGTTGTTCATTGATTGCTTTCTCATATGTGCCTTGACTGGGGGCTACAGCAGACTGAGCGACCCCTTGCTCAAGCCAGTGACCTTGGGCTCAAGCCAGTGACCTTGGCTTCAAGCTCAGTGACCTTTGGGCCCAAACCAGCGACCATGGGTCATGTTTATAAACCCACGCTCATGTCAGCGACCCTGTGCTCAAGTTGGCGACTTCAGTTTCAAACCTGCGTCCTCTGCATCCCAGTCTGACATTCTATCCACTGTGCCACCACCTAGTCAGGCTCAGTGTCATTTAAAAAAAATGGAACCAAACATTCTCAGATTTGTATGAAACCATAAAAGATCCTGAATAGCCAATCCTGAGAAAAAAGAATGAAGCTGGTAGCACACTACCTGGCTTAAAATTATACTACAGAGCTATGATAATTAAAACAGAAAAGTATTGGCAGAAAAATAGACACACAGACCAATGGGACAGAATTAAGAGCCTAGAAATAAAACCACATGTACATGTACAAATAATTTGATTACAGTTTGGCCCCATGAAGAGAAATTAACTCAAAATGGATCAGAGACCTAAATATAAGATCTAAAACAATAAATTACATAGAAGAAAACATAGGTACTAAACTTATGGACCTTGATCTTAGAGAATCTTCTATGAATTTGACTGCAAAGACAAAGGAAGGAAAGGCAAAAATTAATAAATGGGGTTATATCAAAATAAAAAGCTCTACACAAAAAAAGAAACCACCAACAAAAATAAAAGGCAACCAACTGAATGGGTAGTAGATTGGATAAAAAGATGTGGTACATTTATACTATAGACTACTTCTTGGCCACAAGAAAAAATGAAAATACTGCAATTTGTGACAACATGGATGGACCTTGATAATACTATGCTAAACAAAATAAGTCAGTTAGAAAAAAAACAAGAACTGTATTATTTCACTTAAATGTGAGATATAAAAACTGAAACTCATAGAAACAGACAACAGTATTGTGGTTACCAGAGGAAAGGGGTTAGGGGTTAGTAAAGAGTGAAGGGGGCGATATATGGTGATAGAAGAGGATTTTATTTTGGATGGTGGGAACTCAATGCAATAATAAAGATCATGTATCATAGAAATATACATTTAAAAGCTATAGGATCCTATTAACCAATGTCACCCCAATAAATTTAATATAAATAAATAAATAAATAGGTACTAACGTCATCCAGGGTAAGAGCAGGGCTCAGATTGGAGAGGAAGATGATAAACCAGGTGTTATAAGTCCAGGAAAACAGTGAATGAGAAGGACAAGAGCTAACAAAAAGAATAGTAGATGGTATAGATGGCATATACTTCAAAGAACACTTTTTTTAAGCCAAATTTTATTTTATTTAGAAAATTAGATCTAAAGTGGTGACATTGACCAGAGTACACAGGTTTCAGGTAAACATCTCTATAGCATTTGCACTATTGATTGTGTTGTGTGCCTGTCACTCAAAATTAAATCATTTTCCATCACCTTATATTTGTCTCTCTTTACTTCCCTCCCCCACTCTCTTCTTCCACAAGCCCCTTCCCCTTGTTAATCACTTCATTTTTATCTATATCCATGTCCATGAGTCTCAGTTTTATATCCTACATATGTGTGAAATCATATCCTATAGTTCTTAGCTTTTTTAGATTTGCTTCTATCTCTTAGCATAATGTTCTCAAGGTCCATCCATGTTGTCGTAAATGGCATCATGTCATCATTTCTTTTTTTTGTATTTTTCTGAAGCTGGAAACGGGGAGAGACAGTCAGACAGACTCCCACATGCGCCCGACCGGGATCCACCCGGCACGCCCACCAGAGGCGATGCTCTGCCCACCAGAGGGCGATGCTCTGCCCACCAGGGGGCGATGCTCTGCCCCTCCGGGGCGTCACTCTGCCGCAACCAGAGCCACTCTAGCGCCTGGGGCAGAGGCCAAGGAGCCATCCCCGGCGCCCTGGCCATCTTTGCTCCAATGGAGCCTTGGCTGCGGGAGGGGAAGAGAGAGACAGAGAGGAAGGAGGGTGGGTGGAGAAGCAAATGGGCGCTTCTCCTGTGTGCCCTAGCCGGGAATCGAACCCAGGTCCCCTGCACGCCAGGCCGACGCTCTACCGCTGAGCCAACCGGCCAGGGCCAAATATTCAGATCCTCACCCAAATACTTCTTTTTTTTTTATTTTTTTTATTTATTCATTTTAGAGAGGAGAGGGAGAGACAGAGGGGAGAGACAGAGAGAGAGAAGGGGGGGAGGAGCTGGAAGCATCAACTCCCATATGTGCCTTGACCAGGCAAGCCCAGGGTTTTGAACCGGCGACCTCAGCATTTCCAGGTCGACGCTTTATCCACTGCGCCACCACAGGTCAGGCATGTCATCATTTCTTATGGCTGAGTAGTACTGCATTGTAAAACAATTCATTTTAAAAAACAGTAAACAATAAATTTAGTTTTTATTTAATTTTATCTTTTTTTTTTCCTTTTCTTTTTTTTCTTTTTAGGATGGACACTAAAAACCTAAAAAAATGTGCCAAGGAATAGGATTGTGTGGACATCACCCCTCAGCTCTGTGGTATGGTGGTATGCGCAGTCCAAGAGAATGAGCAAGCCTACACTTATTAATACTGTGAGAGAATTGATGTGTCAGTTAAGGCAAGTAGGTATCAGTGGTTTGTAAACCTGGCTGCACATTATCATCACCTTGGGTGACTCTTCAAAAGTGTGGAAGCCCAGGCTCCACTTCAGAATCTCTGGCAATAAGGTCCGGGCTTCTGGCCTTATTAAAAAGCTTCCCATGTGATGCTACTGTGTAGGCAGAGCTGTGATGTGCCAGGTAGGTGGCACTGCAAGAGGGCAAGGGCCAGGGGAGTTTTTGTTTGTTTGTTTGTTTGAAGTGTAACATTCTTATCAAAGGGCACAGGCAAAAAGCCTGGAAGAAAGGACGGAACATAAAGAGAAAGCACAAACATGAAGGGATGAAATGCCCCCAAGAAAAAAAGAAGTTTGCATTTGTGGTAGTGCCAAAGGATAGCAGAAATGGAAAGGCATTAAGAGGTCTCAAAATTCTGAGTAGACCCTCTTTGGAAGACTATAATTGGAGGTGAGTTTATCCCAGAGTTGAAGCATACTGGGGAGGTACTGGTTACCACTAAGAGCTAGTTCCAGATTTGGGGAATTCAGAAGGAACACCCAGGTCCACGAGGATTAGGAAAAGGTATGTGATTATTGCCTGTGGATCTCTTTTGGTGGCCTTGGAAAATGTAAAGTAAAACAGACCCCTAGATGTTCATTGCTCCAGGCTGTGTGTTCTGCAGTTGATGACCAGATCAGTCTCAGGTGCCCAACAAGAGAGGTGGAAGGTAAGAAAAGTAGGGAGAAACGATGGTGGAACTGCTTAGAGTTAAACTCTGGACACTTGGAGGAAGGGTACTTCCATGCTGTCCAGACTACTGATGGTGGATGCAGAGCAAGTTTGGGTTGGATAGGGTACTGAGCTGGCTAGACCAGGATCAAGTCCCCATAGCGTAAACCTGGAGGCAGGGAACTAACTACCCTAGATAGTTGTAATCCCACAGAGTCTCTTCAATCCCACAGAGATGTTAAACACATACCCATACCCCTCCAACACCCTTGACTGAATGCTGGAGTACAGAGCAAGAACCTATTCAGTTCCTCTTTAAAAAGCAACCTCAGAAGTTTCTGGGAGCAGAGGATTTTGTTTCTGTAGAATAACTCATCAGACACTGACCCCTTGAGGCCTTTTCTAAAGTGGAGCTGTATTGCCAGTTCTAAGGTACAGCTGAAGTGTTATGGCTTCAGGCCTCCTTGCCCTTTCCAATCTGGTAGCCAAGGTTTTTACATCTCTTTTTTTAGTGACTTGCCTGGATTTCCATGCATGTATAAAAGTGTGTGTAGAGTTCCCGAGGTTCCTGAGAATAACTGAACTGTCTCCAAAGTAGGGAGCAAAGATGGGCTGGGTTGTACTCAACAAGCTAGCTGTACCTGCTTTTATTTTAGTTCCAGGGTTGGTCCTTGAAGCCAAGGCATCTCAAAATGTGATACATGGGTCACCTGCATGAGAATTTCTTGGACTGCTTATACAAATGTAGATTCCTGGGCTCCTACCTCAAAGCTGCAGGATCAGACAAGACTCTGTAGAATTTCTGCAAGAATTGCATAAAAACTGCAATAGGGTATGTCTATTTTGTTTTGTCTTGTTTGGACATGGTAATCCAGCTATATTTGGTCTGTTTTGTGTCTGAATGTAAGCTTCTATAGCATGATCTCCATGGTATGTGCTTCCAGATGTCACATGCTGAAATCCATGACCAGATACCCTTACCTGCCTGAACAACTGAGGCCCTTAGGCTACTTCCAGTGTTCTGTTCTGCCCACTCTGAACTAGCCTGCACAGTCCCATAAGGCCATTCTTCTATGAACACACAGCCTTTACAGCATTGATGAAGGATGTTCTGAGAACCAAGGTTAGGTGTGCCTTGTGTATCACGCTGACACAGCAGCAATTGCTCAAAGATGATTAATGATTGAATGCAGTTCAAAGTCTGTATCAAAGCACATATCTCTTTGACAGTCTGTCATTTTATAAAAGCTTAATCCAGAGTCATGTCTGATGCCTTAGTGAGAAGAGTAAAGTTGAAAGAGAAAGGAGTTCCTTCCCTTAATTGATCAGTCTTCAAAACATCATATCTTGAGTGTTTTGGGGAATACAGGCATGAGTAAATCATAGTCAGTGTTTTCAAAGAGTTTAAATCCTACCTAGGTAGACAAAAAATACAATCTTGTTAACTATCATCAAAAGAAAGCAATATAGGATATAAGCCAAATGAGCATTATAGACCAAATGTGGCACAAAAGAATTAAACTCCAAATCTGCTTCAGGATACATTCTCCATGTCTGTCAGTGGTACTGCCATCCACCTTGCTCAAACTTGACACATGGAAGTCTTCCTTGATTGCTCCCTCACCTCAGCCTCTATCTAGACCATTAGCAAATCCTTTTTGGCTTTAATTCTAAAATGTATCCTAAAACTGCTTGCTTTTCTCCATGGCTACTGCCACCCCTAGTCCAGGCCACTAGCATCTCTCTTCTTGGACTACTGTCCTGGCCTCCTATCTTGCGTCTCTCTCTCTCTTCTTGTTACTCTCCAGTCCAGTTTGTATAACAGTCAGAGTACTAGTTTAAAAATATGAATTAAATTAGTTTGATCCTTTACTTAAATACATCAGTGATTTCCCACTGCACTCAGGATAAAAAGACAACTCATTACTGTATCAGGCAAGGCACTGACTGCGTTGTCTCCATCCCCAATGAACACCACTGTCTCCCTGGTTCACTGCTTCTTTTAGTTGCTTGAATATGCCAAGCTCCTATTTCAGGGTGTCTACACAAGTAGTTCCCCCTGCATGGAATGGTCTTTGTTAATATTTATTCATTTTTCAAGTCGTAGTTTAAATGTTGCTTCCCCCCAGAAAAGCCTTTCTTGATTCCCCTACCATATAAATTAAGTCTCCCTTGTTATTATGTCTAATACTACCCTGTTCTTTTTCCACAGTATTTATTACAACTTATATATGTCTAAGTTTATTTGCTTAATTTCCACTTCTTGCACTAGACCATGAACTCCATGAAGACAGGGCCTATATCTGCTTTGCTTATAATCATAATTTAAGTGCTTAGCATAACACCTAGTAATGCTCACTATGTGTCCTTGGGATGAAAGGAAGAAAGGGTTAAATAATAAAGGGTTAAAGAAGTGATATGGTCTGAAAAGATTTTTGGAGAACTAGTAGGAGAATACCATGAGCAAGGCATGGAAATGGGTATTTTTGGGCAAACTGTGGTCCTGTGATGGGGGAAGTTGTGGCTGAAGGATTGTGTCTGTGTTACATAGGCACTATTGGAAATATATGGTATAGTCATGTATAGTCATACATTAAAAAGCCTAAAACTCCAGGCTAAGAAGTATGACCTTTGTTTTGTAACTTCCACTGTGTTGCTACCTAGGGGCTAAACCCAGCTATCCTGAGACAACCCAGAGTGTGTGGGATGCACTACTCCTCCTCTGCTGCAAGCAGCATGGTTAGTATGGTCCCCATGTCTCCACGCAGGGCCAGAGCCCCAGCAGGATTCAGAACAATCAATGTCTACTGTACCCAAGTGGGAAAGTGAAAGGGGTGGTGAGTAAGGACTAGTTGTCAAAGTGTATCAAAATTCCTCTTGAGTCTTTATTCCCCTTTTCAAATATTCCATAGGTGTCCAGATTTCCCTTTGACCCTTAATACTCAAGGCTGATAGATATCTCTAGTAATAATAGTGATTACTTCATAAGATTATTATGATTAAATGAGAAAGTACATATAAGATACTTAACATAGATCCTAGCACATGGTAAGCACTAAATAAATGTTAACTACTATTATTTCTCCTTGTGGGGAAAACAGCTGTGTTAGGCTTGCTTGTTCGTTTCCCAGCTGCAAGGACTTTGCACGATTAGTGTGTGAGCACATAGCCAAAAGCCACGTGTGTGTCTCTGTGAAAAGCTATGGGTACTTCCTCTTGGTGGCGATTCTCCCAGACCGCTCTCCTGCCACTGCAAAGTATGGTTCCTTGAATCCGTCAGCCGCCACTGTGAGGGGCAGTTTTCCTGATCCCTTGCCCTCCACTGTGGAAATCCCTTTTCCTTTGCTTATTCACTCGCCCATTTCTGTGAGCCTCCAATAAATGGGTAATGGCCTGGCGCTTTCCAGCTCTGCAGTTCCTTTACTGTCTGCCCGAATTCAATGTGAACTTGTGTGGCCTCAACTACAGGCATTACACTTCTCCATAAAATAAGAATATTAATAGTGCCTACTTTCCAGGGTTGTTGAGACTATCAAATAGGATACTCGTAAATGTTTAGCAAAGTGCCCAGCACATAATAAGCACTTCAATGTTAGCTATTATTACCATTATCAGTAGAATCAACAACAATAATTTTGAATAGATCAGAAGAAATAATGAGGGTTGAACTAACGCAGACAAATTGGAAAGTGTGATGAGGGCAGCATATACCTGAAATTGTCACTCTGGAACCACAGAGGCAGGGATTAATGTACAGATAAAGGGCTAGACCCAATAGAGCAGGCCAGGTTGTTTGGTCACCAAGATGAGTCAGGTGATGCCCTGGGAAGTGGGCCTCCTCAAGACAGGCCCTGCCACGAGGGCTCAATTCCCAGCTCTATTGATCATGTAGGAATTGTCTCTATGGTAGCATATGGTTTCCTTAACATATTCCTTGGGGAAAAGATGCAGGGCTCTTTGGCCTGTTGCCATGGATGAATGCCAGAAGGGAATACATGTGTGGCAGTGCTGCCAGGGGAGACGTGAGAGGGGCAACTAACAGAACTTTGTGCTGCATGGGGTCGGGCTCCTATAGGAGTTGCTAAGCAGGGTCTGCTTTGTCTTCATTTCTGTTGCTTTTTCAACCATTTTTGCATCTAGAAGTCAGCTTCTGTCTAAAACAGCCCATGTGACACTGTGTAGTGCTTTTGTAGAAAGTCCTCTCAGTTTCAGGAGGTCAATATGCAATAGGCCATCTCCTCTCCTTACCCCAAACAATGTATACCTCAAAGGCATAGGAAATTTCTTCTAGGGTAGGAGCTATGCCAAAAGGTGGCCTAGACACTAACAAGCCAGGGTCACTAAGGTTGGAAACTGCCTAATAATAACAATACCTCTTTGACCCTTTTGATGTAGCAGACAGTATGCTGAAATCTTTGCAAAAATTATCTTGTTTATTCCTCAAAAACCTTAAGAGGTAGCTATTATTGCTAACCCCTTTACACAGGTGTAGACACTGAAGTTTAAAGAGACAAAGTGACTTGTCCAAAGTGCATGGGCACTCACACCTCTCCATAGAGCTTCATGCACTCAGATTACTAAAAAATAATACTAATAATAATATAAATAACTGCCATTTATTTAGCTCCAACTATGGAGCAGACCCTTGACATGTATTCTCTTTGATTCTGTACCATAACTTTATTAAATAGGTACAATTATTACTCTTTCCACATTACAGAGTTAAGGCTGTTAGGTGTTTAAGAAACTTCCCATGGTCCCTTAGCTAGTAGGAGATAAAGCACAGGTTTAAATTTAACTGAATGATTCCAGCTCCCTAGCCATTTAATCTTGCATTACCTTCTCTTTTTCTCTAACACAGCTCTTTTGCCAGATAAAACCTGAAGATAACCACAATAATATATCTTGAACCTTTTATTTTCAATGATCTGATTGCTCTAACATCTCCACGGAAAACGGTGAATCAGGATCATTACAGATGGGAGAGCTAAAGCCTACAGAAGTGAAGTGACTTATCTAGTATTAGACATGGAGCAGGTAACTAAGGCCTTATAAGACCTTGATGTCTACTCTAATGACTTGAATTGACACTAAAGAGGACAGACACTTCAGAAAATTCATGGAAGTCTTCATCTGAGGGTTCCAACTCCAAAGAGATTTTTAAAGAAATTATAGCCAATATGAGATACTTCCAGGAAAGAGCCAACAAAAAAAAAAACAAGTGTTCTTGTGTAGCAATGTTAAATTGATCCTAATTCCCCATTTGAAAGAGGACTGTAGTACAATCAAAGTGAAATGTTGGGCTCCTTCAAATGGGGCATTAGGTTAAGGCTTGAGGATGGACTTGGTCCCATGGGTATATTTTACAACTCTCTGTGCATGGATTTGTTGTACTCAGAAGTTTGAGTCATATCAATATAGTCCAAAGAGTCAGTACTGGAACATTCCAAATGTCCCTTGCTACATGCTGCAAGTATGTTAATGAGAATCAGAGAAGAAGGACTTGGGTGAGCTGGAAACAATGAATCTGAGCCAACAAGACTGTAGTTTACCTATTCTGGGCCTTTACCCTGGCTATCTCCCTCCATGCAGTCACACCTTAGCTGATAACATTCAGGAGGTCACTCTCAAGCTCTGGTAATCTATATCCTTGGCACCAGGTTCCTGATGGGATTAGAGGGGAAAATAATAAGTATGCACTATACCTCCATGATCTACAAAACTAACAATAAAGCTTATTTTACTCATTGCAATATTACAAGTTTACTCAGTTATCAATTTTCAAGAATCAAAACCATTCTCTTAGCCTCACCCTTACAATGATACATAATAGCCCTGGAAACATTATTCTGCCATTAAAACAAAGTCCTGGGGTTTGAAGTTACTCAGACTCTTCACACCTCCCAAAAATCTGTTGCTTCATATATTCACCCTTGGTATAACACAGCCTTATCACCATGGAGAACCCTTAACAGCACAATATTCTGCTTAATCATTCAGAACATGGACCAGACAGACACACCCACTTTGCTATTCACCAGCTGAATGAACATGTACAAGTTGCACAGCTGTTCTGAGTCTCTGTTTCCTCCTTTGTAACATGAGAATACTAACTGTAGCTACGTTAAGAGTTGTAGAAGGGATTAGATGAGATAATATATGCCCAGAAAGTGGTATACTGCTAGTGCTCGACTTACGACCACGATTGGTTCTGACACACCGGTCGTACCCTGATTTGGTCGTAAGTTGAGTAGGCTATACGTACAGTACTGTGAAATGATGTTATAAAAATTTTAAGTCATATTTTATCATAATTTTCTTTCATTATTGTTATATATCATAATTTTCTTTGTTCATTTTATGCCATTTGTATAATCTCTATATCATTTTATTTCTTATTTTTACATTCATCAGGTTTAAGTAAAACACTGCATTACCAGTACAACTGGTTTAATATTTGCAAAACATACAAAATTACAAAATACAGGTGCATACAAAAATACAAAATACAGGTGTAAAAAATACCATAGGAAACATTTTCCCAATTGCAAAACATATCAAAATATATAAACATGTATAAAATATTTTATTGGCCAGCACTGTCATACACCCAGCTAGGCAACGCTTGTGCTGCCAGATGCAGAGCAGTCGTGGCTAGCGATTGTGGTCGTAAAGTCAAATGGTCATAAGTCGATCAATACCTATGCTCCCTGGCAAACAGCTCAATAAATGGCAGCCATATTTATATATAAAAGACTTGCTGTCTCAGAAACTTTACTTTGGAGAAAAATTTTCTTGCCTTCAATTTCCTTTGTAATGAAGTAAAGGACTTAAGGCTAAGACATAAGAAAATAAATGTAGCAAAGGGGTGAACAATGATGCTGACTCCTCTCCTTTAGGCATTTAGGGGGCAGAACAGTATTGAGAAAGTGACTATGGCCAAAGGAAAATAAATCAGTGACATAACAAAGGGAGGGGCTGATGAGTGCAAAGAAGGTTTTTAAAGTGTGGTGGTGGTAGGGAGAGTTTGGGGCATAAAAAGCTGGAGTGTCGAAATACCATAAAACAAGAAAGGTTTCTGCAGCATGGTGCATTTAATGTAGGAAAGAGAGAATAAAGTTTAAAAAGTGAAAAGAGACATAGAAAATTCAAATGGGTTCAAAGAAGAGCTTGGGCAGAAAGGGTGAGAGTTCTGGACACCACTTTGTCCTTTCTCCAAAACACTTCTACTGAAGATTGCATGTAAAGGGCCTGAAAGATACACGTTATTGAACAACTGGTCAGTTTGTTCATCCAGACCTACTCTTACTAAAATAACATTCTGATCTCTACTCACCTCTGTATAAACCAGCCTCCCAAATGCAGTCTCATATCATAGGTTTCTAAGCCAGAGCTACGTGGAGTCCTGAACTTTACCACTTTGGAAAACAGTTTCATTCCCTCAGGCTAGAAAGCTCAGGAGATCTTGCCTCCTGAAAGTTACTGTAGGAGGGGTGTATGGCCTTCTATGAATCATATAAGGAATGGATTACAAATAGATTTCTTGGGCTCACTATTGCAGTCTCAGATTCAGCTGGTTGATGTGGCTACTCAAACGTATTTTTAAAAGTGACCCCAAGTAATTCTGTTACAAAATGAGCTTGACTTTGGAAACAAATATACTTTGATGGAATGGAAAGCACTGTAATCTAATCTTCTTCTAACTCTGTCTTAATTCTATATGTGAGGAATCTTGGGCTCAAAGACATTTAAGCACTTGTTCAAGTCACACAGCTAATTAGTAACAAAACCAGAACTGGAACTCAGGTCTTCTGCCTCTGAATTCACTGTAAGTTCCATTTACCAAATCTCTGCTTCTTAATGAGATTTTTCTTTCTAGTTTAAATATGGAGACAGATGTCCCTTCCTACTTCTAATCAGAGTTAAAAAGCAATGCTACCTTCACAAAATAATTCATTGGAAAACCAAACATGACAACCCCCAGTTGTATTAAAAGTTTTTCTTTTTAGAAACATAGTTTGAAAAAGAAAAGATAATATGGCCTTTCCCTTTATGACCATGCATAAGGAGAAATGTATCATATAATTCATGTATAGGACCATATTGTGGTTATAATGTTTCAGTTTTAAATTATTCAGCATTAAAGAAGAGACACCCGAGCTTTAAGATGACATATTCATTAGTTTAACAACCAAAGTCTTTTTTTTTCAAGGAAGCAAAGATTAATAATTATATTATCTTATCATCAGGTACTTGGTGAACTACCTTCATTCTAGTCTAAACTTTTAAAAGAAAACAAAAAACAAATAGTAGGTAGGCTCTAAAGCAATTTGCCAAATCCCAAGATTGTGAGGTAAATAAAAAAACCACAAATTATCATTGTCAATAGTTCACATAATCCAAATTATTCCTCTGGAGACAACCCACACATCTTCTGATAGCTTATAGGCATCCCAGGGGTGTGTAAGTACCACAAAATGAGCTTTGTAACAGGGCTGTGTAAGTACCACACTAGATAAAGTGAACAACGTGTAAGTACAAAGGGCATTCTGAAATCTATCAAATTAGGAAGCTACACTTTTAAAGCCACTTATATCCATTCCTAGGGGAGAGAAGTTGCCAAAATTTTAGCTAGCAAGTGCTGAGGTAAGGGGCTATGTCAGCAGCCTTTTCCAGAAATGTCCAACTTTCAGAGTATTTTTCCTTTCTTGATCCGTCTTTTCCATCTGTAAAATGAATAACAGCTGTCACCACTCTCGTGCTCCCCCTCCACTGCGTTGCAACCCCAAGGGATTTTAAGGTTACTGCTGGCTCTCCTCAGACAAAGGTAGTTCTTAAGCCACATAAACTTCCATCTTCTCTTAATCTATAAACTCCCCCCTTGACCTAAAGCAAACACCAAATTGCCCTTCACCATATCTAGATGTTGGCAGAATAGAGATACAAGAAGGTCAGGCAGAGTGAGGGGAAGAGCTACAGCTACCTGTACCTGTTTGGCACTATTCCCTTTCCAGAGGATGACATCACTGTTGATTTGTTAACAATAGCTTCTCATGGGAGGGCCTTAACTCATCCTTTTTACAGGAAGCCAAGTTGATAGAAGCTGACTTCTACTCAACACTCACCTTCTGGAAAATTCTGAAAAAAATTTAGCAGATCTCACAGAAAAGATGCAGCAAGAGCTTTTTCTCACTTATCTTACATGGTAGATCTCTAGTTAGTTTATCATTGTTTGCTACTGCCAGCAGAAATGACCCTAAATGGCCATTCATTTCACAGTAGATTTAGAGGGACTTGATGTTGGAAAATGCTTTAAACACAATTCTAGTTGGAAATGAATTTTAAAAAAAAAACATGTTTGCTTAAATAATTGAAGGTGAAGCATGTATTAAATGTGCTTCATGTGCAGCTAGGGATTTCTGTTCCAAGCCTTTGTGGTGCCAAATATTAATTCCTGCCTAGCACTTTATTTAAGAAGCAAAACCTGAAGACATCAAGAAGAGTAGTAGAGGGTATTTCTGTATACTATGGTTGGAGTATGAGTTAATAAAAACACATTAGAGAGCAATTTGGCAATATCAAGAAAAAGAAACTGAACAAATTCAATGCTAGAAATTTATCTTAAAGAAATAATTAGCCAAATGCATATTATATAGTCCAAGAATATTTACTGTAGCATTGAGTGGTCATTAAGGCATAAAGTGACAATAATGATTTTCAAATATTTCACATATTTCTATACAATGAATGACACTAAAATCAAAGTTAACAGATAAACAATAAACTGCTTAATTTTTGCAACAGACATAAAAGTTGTATAGTTACTATCTGAAATACACAAAGACATTCCAATTATCAAAACAAGAAAGAACAACTCAATAGAAAAACAAGCAAAGAATATGAAGTGGCAACACAGAGGAAGAAATACAGATGGCCAATAAATATACAAAAAGATGTTCAACCTCACCAGTACTCAAGAAATGCAAATAAAAATATTTTTTAGCCCTGGCCGGTTGGCTCAGTGGTAGAGTGTCGGCCTGGCGTGCAGGAGTCCTGGGTTCGATTCCCGGCCAGGGCACACAGGAGAAGCGCCCATCTGCTTCTCCACCCCTCCTCCTCTCCTTCCTCTCTGTCTCTCTCTTCCCCTCCCGCAGCCAAGGCTCCACTGGAGCAAAGTTTGCCCGGGCGCTGAGGATGGCTCTGTGGCCTCTGATTCAGGGGCTAGAATGGCTCTGATTGCGGCAGAGTGACGCCCAAAGATGGGCAGAGCATCGCCCCCTGGTGGGCATGCCGGGTGGATCCCAGTCGGGCGCATGTGGGAGTCTGTCTGACTGCCTCCCCGTTTCCAGCTTCGGAAAAATACAAAAATAAATAAATAAATTCAGCTATCATCATAAAATATTGAAAAGATCAATAATATCTAAAATTGGTGAGGAAGAGCATGGTGAAATAGCCCTTGTTGGTGGGAACGTAAGTTGCTTCAGACTTCTTATAGAGCTCTATTAAAATCAAAGATGAACAAACCAAACTCTGAATCATCAATTTAGTTACTGTGAATTTATAGTACACAAACACTTGCGACAGTATGCACCAATGCATATAAAAGAGGGCATGCTGCAACAATACTTAATAATTTTAATAATTAGAAATAATGTAAATATTGATCATTAACAGTTGGACTAAAGAAAGTATGTCATAGTTGTGTAAGAGCACTATGCAACTTTTTTTTTTCAAATGAAATAACTAGATGTATACTGGCAGGAAAGACCTCCTGACATATAGTTCAATGAAAAGCATGGTGTAGAAGAGTGTGTGGAGCATTGGTCACTTCTTTTATTATTTATGAATATATGAATATTAATATTCATAAATAATTTTAGTATTATATTTATTATTTAGTATTATTTATTCATAGAATCATTTTAATATGCACAAAATGATACATACTAAACTGTGAACATAGTGGAGGACCAGTGGCAGAGAGTCTAGAAACATTATACTTCATATTTCTATTTTTACAAGCATAAGCATATATTATTTTGATCATAAAAAATGTTTTAAACAAGAAGTGAGGCAAACTGTGCCATTCCCCTAAAATGCCCAGTTCCCACTCCCAGCCTCAAAAAATGTCCTCTTCAAGGACATGGTGTTCCAGCATCTAAGACAGTTTCTAATGCCCAAAGCCATGAGCTGTTGCTATGTAGAGCTTGAACTAGGGGAAGGAATGCTGGAAAGAAGTGGTAGTGTTGTTGCACTCTTTTAGAAGAGTTGCAGTTCATACAATTATGGTATGATTGACACCTCTCTAGAATGACCTTTCTCTCCCATCTATCCATATCTCCCACCATTCTTTCTGCCATGTGTTATTTCCCCTCATCTTTTACATAAGCTTGGGAGAAGGGAATATGACTAGTTCATTTCCATTCTTTTTCTGTTTTCACCTGTAGTCCAGGATTCAATTCCACTCTTTTATCCCCAAAATATTCTACCCTATCTCCTCCTCTCCCAGTCTATTTGACACAGGGTTCATCCCAGTATTTCTAATTTCCAACAAGTTAAGGTTGATGATCCCAGCTCTGGGACCCTTAGAAAGCATCTACAAGTGACCATAGGCTGTGTACCAACAAGAGTAAGCAGAGTTGGAGCCTTACATGGCCTTGAAATTATATGCACATGTTAGTGGGTGAGTCCTTTTGGAAGTGTATCAGTAGCTTTCTTCAGACTTTCAAGAAGTACCTTATTCCACAAAAAAGTTAATAACCACCAAAGTAGAAGTACTAGGATGATTGATTTACCCACTGAGTATCTAGCCAGAACACCCAGACCTCAGGTTCCCAGCTGGCTGCTTGGCTTGGTGACTCATAAAACAACTTACCAAGAAGAATGAAGGAAAATGGAAGGGGAAGCATGGTCCTGTACAGCTCTACTAGAAACCTGTCCATCTGATCAAGCTGCCACAAAGAATCCACAAAACTCAGGTTTTGGACATGTCCTCCAAGTCCCACTAAATGAGTGAATCTGTACTCCCCTGAGCTACACAAGAAGATAGTTAGGTCTAGTAAAAAGAGCATTAGGAGGCAGCAGATAACAGCAAGTGATAGTTTTAACCTTTAGGATGACTTCTGTTCCGTCATGTGATTGCTGTGTGACCTTATGCAACTCACTTCACTCCCTCATTTTCCTCCTCCAAACACAGTTTGCACTGGATAAACTGCAAAGGACACTTTCAGTTCTACCATCCTATGAATCTTCCCTACTTGACAGGAATTTCTACTAAACTCTTCAGAACAGAGAATGACTTCACTCACAAACTTAAAGTCATACCATTTTCTCTGTGTCTAACTTAAATCTTTCCTACTTCAACTGAAGCATGCTACTTTCATGTAGAGAATAGCTAGCCCATGTACAGAGCAGTGTAGAGCTAGTAACTCTAATGCCTGCAGATCAATTTCTACCCTAAACCTAGTTTGCAATGATTATTCTCAAGGACTCCACTCTTTTTTCAAGGCACCTTGCAAAGGATAAAGTTTGAATGAATTAATTGAGAGTCACAGGAAGTAGAAAGGGTCATTAGTCACATGAGTTCATTTTCTTTGCCTTTAAATTTCCTTAAAGATGACCATGCCTTCCTACTGGCAAAATGAGCCCTACAAGTGTCAATAAACCTTATCTGCAAACGAGCTCCAGCTCAAATAGGGCTTTGGTGCCACTGGAGATGTAACCTGTAGCAACTAGCTTCCAATATGGTCTTTTAGAACTTTTTTTCTGCAAGAAAATGGCTCTGAAGAATAAAAGTAACATTTAAACTCAACTTAATTTCCACTTCCAGGGTTCTCTGGTCAGCAGAGTGTATTCAGATTGATGAGATTTTTCTTCAGGCTATACTGATGATACCTTTGGGCCAGGAAATTAAAGGCCATGCTGAAATTTCCAGTGTGTGAAAAGAAGAAAGGCCAGAGATCTGAATCACCTAAGGTTGAATAAGGATAGGTCTTTCCAGTCAAAGCAGAGTAGAGAACTGAGGCAGTCTGCCCAAGAATGCAGTAGAAAAACAGGATTTAAGCCTGAATTATTGGAATAATCGCCTTAGTTCTTTACTTCCCTTTCATAATAACTTCAAGTTTTTATAAAGCCTTTCTTTTAAAGAGCTCAAAATACTTGCAGAGATATTATCTTAGTTGTCATCACACCATCACAATCGGTAAGTGTAATGATTATTATCAACCTGTTTTACACGTGGGAGAAGGAAATCCTAGAGGAGTGAATGAAGCAAGTGATCCAGTGTACCCAGCAAGAAACCAACAGCCTCTGAACTGAGCGGGAAATTCTTTTGCCAATCATTGTCTAAAGAAATTTCTTCTCAACACCAGTCCAACCAAATGATTGCTGAAACACCAGGTTCTGTGGGGAAAACTGCATGTTATTCTCCTAGAGAGTTGCTATATACATTAGCATAGTAAAGCCTTTTAGAAGCTCTGCATTAAATAAACCTGTTTCTGTTAAAGCAAGAATCTCCTAAATTAAACTTGACCACAAAACTCTCAAACACTCTGTGTGTGTGTGTGTGTGTGTGTGTGTGTGTGTGTGTGTGTGTGTGTGTGTGTGTGTGTAATACACTCGAGCATTTTATGGAACTAGTCTTCTTTGGAACCCACATTAAGAAAAATACTGGTCTTTCCACTAGACTGATCTGAGTATTGACATAGCAGACAGATCATTTCTACTCCAGCCCAAGCTATGGGAATGTTTTTTAGAAATATTGCCTTGATACTTTATGGTATTGACAGACCATAAACAAAGGACCTTGGTGTGCCCAAAGGACCCCAGGCCATCATTTCCTCTGTAGTAGGGAATTGGCTAAACTAGGGAGGAAATCAATGAAAGCTCACCTAATTCTGCTGAATTCCTTTAAAATAGAACCCCGAGCTATTTTTGGTTTTTATTTAAGAGAGGGGAGTCTCAGGATGGTGGTCTAAGCCCTCAGAGCTATGCTGTTAACTAGCATAATTTTGTGCCCACTAGGCACTTCCTGTAGAAATCATGCATCTCTTGAGAGGTTCATTTCCGGTGCCACCCATCAGCCCACGTAATCAGCACACACAAAAAACAAAACAACAAAAGAGGAGACCTGGAATGTGTCCTTGTTCTTGCTTAACTGCATGAGTATTATACTTCTCATCATATATCCATTTCAAAACTAATATACAACACAGAATCTTGTGTCATTATTAATTACCAGTGATACTACTAAAAGTACTTAAAATTTAAAATCCCTGAAGACTCTGTGCTGGTTCATTTGTATTTTATATACAATTCTAATGATAAAGTATGACATAATAGATTTAATATTTATTACTGTTGTTTCATGTTTTATTACAGAATTTATTAAACATCCCCAACATGAGGGAAAGTAACTCTATTAAAATTAGTAACTTGTGCAAAATGTAATACAGGTAGGTATATCTTTCTTTGGTACACCATCCATTTGGCTATGTGAAAAAGTCTATGTAAATGTAATTTGGGTAAAAATTTCACTGTAAAAGCCAGATGGGCACTGTTATTTAAGTTGATCTGATTATAAATCCTTTTCTAAAGTAACAAACGCTGCAATTTGCATACTATCCATCTATTTCATTTGCCTTGTAAATTCATACTTACACATACCATATTTGCTTAAAGCAAAACACACTGATATTAAAAAATGAACTAAACATTTCTTTTTCATTTTTATAATACTTTTATTTACTGGTTTTAGAGAGAGGAAAGAGAGAAAAAAGGTGGGAGAAGGAACAGGAAATATCAGCTCATAGTTGGTTCTCACATGTGCCTAGATCCTGCATGGCTGGGGTTTCAAACCAGCAACCTCAGTGTTGCAGGTAAAATGCTTTATTCACTGCACCACCAGAGGTCAGCTAGACATTTCTTAAGATGGGGATGTGTTCTGATCTTTATCAATCTGCAATACTGGCTCCTTTTATTTTTTAATTGAATTTATTGCAGCATCATTAGTTAATAAAATTACAAAATTATATAGGTACCAGGTGTACAATTCTATAATACATCATCTATATATTGCATTTTATGTTCACCTCAAGTTAAGTCTCCTTCCATCACCATTTATCCCCACACACACATCCCCTCCTCTACCTCCTCCCACCCAATACGGCTCTGTTTGAATTCACCATTAAGCAGGAACTAACCTAGTCCAGGTAGATTCATTCTGCGTTGGCTAAGAAAATGACAGTAACACTTCTGAGGACCCCCTGCAGTCTTCTTTAATTATGACTCCTCTGCCTTTAGACATGCTGTTCCTTCAGCTTAACAGCCTGGTGAATGAATCCTCAAGACTCATTCAAATGCCTCCTCTTTAGTGAATCCTTTCTTGATCACACATCCCACCTCCAGCCAGGCATGCTTCCTCTGTGATCTTTCACAGTACCCTGCCTGTCCCTGTCACACTCTACTATAATTATCTGTTTACACACTCTATCTTGCCTACCATACTGTGCACTCCCTGAGAGCTGAGATGATGTTTTATTCATTTCCATACTTCCAATACTTAACATTACTATGAGTACTTAGCAGGTGTTTAATAAATGTCAGTTGTTTGAATGATCGCTATCCTCAACTGTATTTTTGGATCCCCAAAAGCTATGCTTTATTAAAACCACAAATAAAAATGTCAAAGAGAAGGTTTAGCAGTTTTGTCCATTTTTATTGAGCTTTTTTTTTTCTCTGATTAAAAAAAAAATAATGGCTATTCCAATTCACACTTTGTGGATCAAGGAAAAATACTCTAATCCAAATTCACAACTAATATAAAGCTGCATTTAGTACGTTCTTTTTTCTTCAAACATACATCTCTATATCATCTTAATATTGTTGAAGTAAAGAAGAAATGAGTATCCACTCGTTAAAGGGGTAGCGGTAGTTACTGCAGGGATCACTGTAAGAGATGTGGGTGCTCATTGGCGAAGAGGCAGAAACCTGCTAAGAAAGTTGGGCATCTTTGGGGGAACAATAACGATGTCCATTAAGACTTGGTCAACCTAGCTAGACATTTCCACATCCACAATATCTTAAGCAAGAGCCCTAGCTTGGGGAGGGGGTGTCCATCACTTTGAAACCCTCATTACCCTTCCAATGTGGGCAGAACAGGTTGGACCTGATCCACCTGCATATTACTGCAATCTGGCTTGGCATGGGATGATACCCAAGGGCATGTAATGCCAGGAGTAGCCCAGCCCCAAGGCGTGCGCGCGAACACATACACACACATACACACATCACTCACACTCACTGAATCCCACAAAAAACCCGCACTATCTCCGTGGCACACACCACTGCATTCTTCTGTGCCCTGTGACAAACAGGGAGTGCCCTCTCACATGCTCTCACTTCCTTAGCCTGCCCAGCCCACACCCCACACCACCGGCAGACTGCAGCCTAGCGTGGAACTGGAAGCTGCTGAGGACTGGTTTTTGTTGTATGTAACAAAGCCCCATGCACGCAGGTGCCCGGCTGAATCAACTCCATCCATCTCTCCCCGCCCCCATCATAAGATCCAAGAACAAGAGAAAGCTCAGCTCTGAGAAGTATATGCAGGAGGTGGGGGAGCGCAAAGAAAGAGAGCTTTGGGGTGGGCGGGGAGCAGGAGTCCCGGCAGCTTGGGTGTTCTCTCGCCTTGAAGCGAGAGGGACTGCGTACTGGCAAAGGGATCCAGTGCCTTTTCACCCCATCGTACCCCATCTATTCATGGAAAAAGACCCAAAACTGAAAATAATCTACCCTTCCGTCTGCCCCGTGCCCTCCCAGTGGCTTTTGGAGCCCTGGCGCTCCAACAGCCCGCAACAAAGCGCCCTCCACACAGACCTGTTCCAGTCTCTTCCTGGCGAGAGGGAGCGGGAGCCGGAGCCGGTGCTGAGGGTTCTGCCCTTCGCCACGGAGCAGGAGGAGCCGGGGCTGGGAGGAGGAGCAGGAACTAGGGGAAGGAGGACGAGAGGGGATAGGAGACACCGCAGCAGCGGCAGCGGTGGCGGTAGGAGGAGGAGAAGGATGAGGACAGGGAGGAGGAGGAGGTTGCTTCTGTAGCAGCTGCTGAGGATGCTCTGGCGCGAGGCAGGGCTGGGTGAACGGGGCGTGGGCTCACGTGCGCCCCAAGGCCCGGGGATGCGCGCGCGTCTGGGTGTGTGAGAGCCTCTGGGTGTATTTTGAGTATGATTATCCCAATTCCGACCTAGACTGGAACTTGTGGTTCCTGCAGCCAGGCGGAAGTAAAACCCTTTCAGTCTCCCAAGCTTGACTGTGCCTGTATGGGGATGGGGGTTGTGGGTAAGGGAGCGAGGGCGGGGAAAGGGGTTCAGTACCAAATTTCCAGACCTGCCATTAACGTCCACGCCCCTTACTTCAGTCTTCTTTCTGGGCACTGGTAGCTTGCATTCGCACACATCTCTAGAAAGCCTATAGCCAAGGAAAATAGAAAAAGACTAAGAACAGTCATTATTACCATCACATTGTTTTTGCGTGAGCGCTTACACTGTGCTGAGCACTGCCTGGACTACCCGTAAGGCAATTTCTGTTCTAAGTTGGGATTGACTTTCACGAGTTGAGGTACCCATAGCTTCACACAGGATCCACAGCCTACCTTTTCTTCTGTCTCTCATTCTATTGCAATAACTCCATTCTTATAACCAATGGGGCATACAATCAATTCCCTACATTTTAGTTTGGTCACCCAACCAGCATTATCGATGTCCTCAGTTTCACTGGTGTCAAGGGGTCTCTTAATCAACATACCACTCCCCCTCTAGAATTGGAGTACTGTTTAGCTGGGAATAAGACTGGTTTCTTAGAAGTCAGAGAGTTGAAGATCATCATGGATCCAGCCGGAAATCCAGTTTGGATCTGTACTGCTTAAGCTAAGATAAGGTAAAACAACTGTGAGAATGACAATTTTTCCCTGAGTCAATCCTTAGTGAATCCCTTGCTTAGAGTCCTGCTGAAAGTCTCCTTTTCTCTGGTGACCTTTGGAGGTGACCTTTAACTTCATCTTGCCTAATGGTTTATATCTGTAGAACACTTTGGGATTTACAAAGCACTTCTTAATAATGAGATCCCTACCTTATTATCTCTGTGAATTAGGCAAGGAAAATATCATCATTTGTACTTTATAGATAAAGAAACAAATCTAGTATGATTTAATGGATTTGTGTAATATTACAGGCTAATAAGTGGCAGATCCAAAATTGGGACACAGGTCTTCAGATTTTCAAGTCAACGTTCCTTTTTTAAACTGCAGCTTGGAAAGAAATTATAAATTCATCCATTGAATGCCATGTTTGAGTTAAGTGGTTTAGTGCTTTTGCTAAGTTGAAATTGTTAACTAAAAATGAGATTAAAAAAAAAAAACAACCTTAGGTATACACATTTAGGTACAACTCACACATTAGTAGGCAAAAAGACATAGACTTTTAGGCCTCAGTCTCCAATTATTCTTTGATTCTGCTGGCAACTACTGCAAGAATAATATGAAATAAAGGTATAGAATGGAAAATAAGAAGAGGAATTTGAATTTCCTGAGCTGATAATTGTGTGAGTGTTTTCCCCACGAGCTAGGTCTTTGTCCTCTAAGTCATGAGAATTAATCATTGTTTGCCACCAAGGGAGGAAACCTCTCTCCCACTAAGCAGCTTGGGTAGTCCCGAGTGTGCAGATGGATACCGAACAAAAAGGACAGGCTAGTGCAGAGTGCTAAAGCTCCACTCCGGAGCCAAAAAGCACTAGCTGGAATATCTTTTTTTTTTTTTTTTTTTTTTTCTGAAGTTGGAAACGGGAGGCAGTCAGACAGACTCCCGCATGCGCCCAACCGGGACCCACCTGGCATGCCCATCAGGGGGCGATGCTCTGCCCATCTGGGGTGTCGCTCTGTTGTGACCAGAGCCATTCTAGTGCCTGAGGCAGAGGCCATGGAGCCATCCTCAGTGCCCCGGCCAACTTTGCTCCAATGGAGCCTTGGCTGTGGAAGGGGAAGAGAGAAACAGAGAGGAAGGAGAGGGGGAGGGGTGGAGAAGCAGATGGGCGCTTCTCCTGTGTGCCCTGGCTGGGAATCGAACCCAGGACTCTTGCACGCCAGGCCGACGCTCTACCACTGAGCCAAGCGGCCACGGCCTAGCTGGAGTATCTTGGAGAACAACTCAATACCAATGACCTACCTATGAAATCAGTAGAAAAGTGAAATAATGAAATGAAGTGATACAAGTGCCTGAGACATAGCAAGGCTCAATAAATGATAGGTTTTATTAGAGAAAAGAAAAGGAACAACTTCATTTATAGGTATTTCACCATTAAAGTCAGATTTTCTTTATTACTAATAGTACCTCAACATTGAGGGAATGCAGAGGAAAAGATTGCTTTTTCTCCCCCCAGGAGAGGCAAGATTAAGTTCTGGTGATAAGAGATAGGCTTGATCAACAAAGACAGATGAGGCAGTCTTTGCAACTACTGATTACCAACATGGAACTGAGAAGAAAACATGATCGGAACAGAATGAAACAAAGAGGTAGGAAATTTTGACCCAGATTCTTGATACTTATGGTTATTGTGATAGATGTATATGCCTGTTAATAATTTTATAACTATGTACATGGTTTATTCAAGAGTATTTTGGCTCTTCCAATAAAGTTCTTGTTTTTCAAAACAAAGAACTCCATTCAAAATCTTTCAGAAATACCTGAATCGGACGTTCAGCCAGGGACTCCCTGTACTGATTTGGTACCAAATAGAGACTATTCTTATTTCAGCCTTGCGAAGCACAGAGAGGTTGAGTCATAACAATGCTCAGAGCCAAGCTGCAAAAAACATGTGAAGGAGGTGAAATCTGTCCCTTACACCCTTCCAGTCTCTCTGCGCTGCACCCTTTCCTTCCCACCTCCAAGCTCTGACTATCAATATCCTTGATTTTTTTATCCACACAAAAGTAACCCCATTTATTCACTGAAATGAAGTGCTGTTACATGTTTATTTTCTCAAAGAGAAGATTAGCAGGAGGAGACAGTGCTAATCCCAATGAAATGGATCACTAATGGTAGGTTTTTCAGCATTGTGGGTGATAAAAATAGCTTGGTTGCCCTCAGATCATTTAGATATAAGACTCTTCATGAATAAAATTGAAACTTGGGAATTTTAATTCACTTTATAACAGAAAGCCAGAACAGCAAGAAGCAGTGTTTATTATCTTCAGTACAACCCCTGTGTTTCACAGGTGATTAAACCAAGACTCAGAAAGATTAAATGACTTTCCTAGGAACAAATAGCTCCCAATAAAGAGAGCCACAATGTGAATTCCAGACACAAGCTCCTTACACTACACTGTGCTACTCCATCAGCCAAGAAAACTGAGAGTAATCGTTTATGTTGGGGCTTAAGAAAGCTACCCCAAAATATGCCAAAGTGACATACTGATTATTTTGAATTAAAGTTACTTAAGAAACAGCCAGTACAATATATATATACTGACTCTGGCCTTTTTCCCTCTAAGAAAGCAGGAAATAAAATTCCCACATGAAAATATTCTCCTTTCTTGTACCAGGATGAGAGCAAACATCCATATCACCAAAGTTAGGGAATTCAAGGCTGAGAAAATTGTGTAAACAAACTATTACTTTTTCATTAGGTTGCTACCCAGAACACAAACTTCAATAATTGAACAATGTTGTTCAATCTTCAACAATATTTTTTTTGTCCAAAAATGTTATATAAATAGCCTGCCTCAGTCATTTTGAGGGTCTCGTATCTATGAGACCTCCATACATATGTAATTAATTTTTATTTTCACCTATTAATCGATCTCATGTCAATTTTATTCTTCCCTCGAAGATCTCTGTTGTGGGTGTTGATAGTCCTATTTTCTGCTGCTTTGTTTAATATATAGTGTTTCCTTTATTCCTCCTACCTCAATGCCCCATTCATATTTCAGGCTGGGACCTACTCCTAATTTAGAGCTCTCTTTTCCCCTTTTGCCAACTTCTGTTATGAATCTACCTTTGCCACCCAGCTTAGTGTATCCCAAGGTTCTTTTTACCAAGCCACAGTCACAGAGCTCCAGGGAAAAGCAACCTGGTCTCATCTCTCCAGGCAGAGGAGAACAGAAGCTCCATCTCCACACATGCTGCAGATGGCTTTTCCAGTCTACCTGAATCATTACCAGCTAGAAGCAGCGGTCATTGGGACTTGGACGTGAGCTGCAAAATATAGAATTGTGACAACAATTCCAATGCCATGCGGACTTTTCCTGGATGTGTACTTTTCCTGGATCCTGCTCCTTAGGACAGCTCCTAACAGACTGAACTGGGGTTGGCTTGCATTTAGCAGGGACTTGGCATGGTGATGGGGCCAACTTGGACTTGGTGAACATGTTAAGGCCACTACTCTTTTATGGATTCTTGCTGTATTGGCCAAGAGTTTGCTTAAAGGCTTTAATCACTGTAAAAAAAATAGAAGACTGGATAAAGAAGATGTGGCACATATACACCATGGTATACTATTCAGCCATAAGAAATGATGACATCGGATCACTTACAACAAAATGGTGGGATCTTCATAACATTATACGGAGTGAAATAAGTAAATCAGAAAAAAAACAAGAACTGCAGGATTCCACACATTGATGGGACATAAAAACAAGACTAAGCCCTGGCCAGTTGGCTCAGCGGTAGAGTGTCGGCCTGGCGTGCGGGGGACCCGGGTTCAATTCCCGGCCAGGGCACATAGGAGAAGTGCCCATTTGCTTCTCCACCCCCCCCCTTCCTCTCTGTCTCTCTCTTCCCCTCCCACAGCCAAGGCTCCATTGGAGCAAAGATGGCCCGGGCGCTGGGGATGGCTCCTTGGCCTCTGCCCCAGGCGCTAGAGTGGCTCTGGTCGCGGCAAAGCGACACCCCGGAGGGGCAGAGCATCGCCCCCTGGTGGGCAGAGCTTTGCCCCTGGTGGGTGTGCCGGGTGGATCCCGGTCGGGCGCATGCGGGAGTCTGTCTGGCTGTCTCTCCCCGTTTCCAGCTTCAGAAAAATACAAAAAAAAAAAAACAAGACTAAGAGACATGGACAAGAGTGTGGTGGTTACAGGGGGCGGGGAGAGGGAAGGAGGGAGTGGGGGAGGGACACAAAGAAAACTAGATAGAAGGTGACGGAGGGCAATCTGACTCTGGGTGATGGGTATGCAACATAATTGAATGACAATATAACCTGGACATGTTTTCTTTGAATATATGTACCCTGATTTATTGATGTCACCCCATTAAAATTAATAAAAATTTATTTTTTAAAGAAAGAGGTGGAATAATACTCCATTGTATGCATATTCCACTTATTCATTGATGAATATTTTGTTGTTTTTTTAACATTCTGCTAATATTAATAATGCTGCAATGAACATGGGAGTACAAATATCTTTTTAAGATGCTTCAAAAGTTTCGTCTAACTACCCAGAAGTGAGATTGCTTAATTTTTCTAAGGAAACTTCATACTGTTTTTTATAGCAACTGCACGATTTGCATTCCTACCAACAGTGTACAAGGGTTTCAATTTCTCCATATTGTAACTAACATTTGTTATATTTTGTTTTGTTTTGTTTTTTTATGTTGTTTTAATAATAGCCATCCTAACAGGTCTCATATGATATCTTACTGTGGTTTTGATTTGCATTTATCTTAGAATTAGTGAAGTTGAGCATCTTTTTAAGTACTTGTTGGTTTTGTCTTCTTTTAGAAAATGTCTAGCCTGACCTGTGGTGGTGCAGTGGATAAAGCATCGACTTGGAACGCTGAGGTTTTTGTTGTGAAGCCCTGGGCTTGCCTGGTCAAGGCACATATAGGAGTTTATGCTTCTTGTTCCTCCCCTCCTTCTCTCTTTATCTCTCTCTCTCTCCTCTCTAAAATTAATAAATAAAATATTTTAAAAATATTTTTTAAAGAAAATCTCTATTCAAGTTTTTTGCTGATGTTTAAATCAGATTATATGGTTTTGTTTTTGTGATTGAGTTGTATCAGTTTCTTATATATATTGAATATTAAAACATTATATATATATTGATTGCAAATATTTTCTTATTCCATAAGTTGCCTCTAAACTCCATTGTGCTTTTTAAATTAATTTAACATTTTAATTAATTATAAAATTAATAATTAATTACAATTTTAATTATAAAATTAATAATTAATTAAAACTTTTATTAATTAGCTGCTCAGAAGCTTTTTAATTTGATAGTTTTGTAGTTCCACTTGTCAATTTTTGCTTTTGTTGCCTCTGATTTTGGTGCCATATAAAAAATACTTATTTTCCAAAACCAATGTCCAGGAGTTTTTCCTTATGTTTTCTTTTAGAAGTTTTATGGTTTCAGGCTTCACATTTAAGTCCCAGATTGATTTGGAGTTAATTTTTGTGAATGGTGTCAGGTAAAGGTCCAGTTTTATTCTTCACAATGTGGATATCCAGTTTTTCTCAATATCATTTATTGAAGAAACTATTGTTTCCCCATTATGTGTTCTTGGTGCCTTTGTCAAAGATTAGCTGACTGTATATGCATGGGTTTATTTCTGGGACCTCTGTTCTGTTTCATTAGTCTAGGTGTCTCTTTTTATGCCACTGTCATACTCTTCCATTACTATAGCTTTGAAATATAGTTTGAAATCAGGACATGTGATGCCTTCAACTTTATCCTTCTTTCTCAAGGTTGCTTTTGCTATTTGAGGTCTCTTGTGGTTCCATAAAATTTTAGGATGTTGAACACTGCAGGCTCACTTGTACCCCATAGGGTTATGAGGATGATACTGTGTGAATTCTGAGGATGTATCACAAAAGGTGATTTCCATTTCTATTTTACTTGCTGGAACAGGTACTCTCTGGGCCCCAAGCTATCGTGTAAGAAGTTACATCACCCTGAAGACTCTGGACACTGAAGAAGCCATTCATGTGGACAGGCCACATGCTAGCACTTTGGTTGGCATGTCTAGTCTTTGAGTTTTCCCATCCCAGGTCCCAAGCATATGAGTGAATTAAGACTTTAGATGATACCATCTCCTGGTCATTAAACCACCTCAGTCTTCAAGTTTTCCCAGCAGAGGTGCCAACATCGTGGAGCAGAAAAATCTTTCCTCATTGTATATTTCCTGACCCACTGGTTCTGTGACCATAAAATCAGGGTTATTTTAAGCTGCTAAATTGGGCAGTCATTTAAAACAGTATATTTGAAATACTTAATACTTCTATTTTTTTATAAACCTATTCCTTGTTTATGATCATAATACTATTTTGGTTGTAGTGAATACTCTTACCAAGAAGCCATCACAATTGTCATCATCACATTGTTATTATGGGAGTGAGCCTTGGAGCCAGACAATAATTATTTGAATGTCTGCTCTCTCTTTTATTAGCAGTAATCTTGGATGTACCAATTCACCTTCTTAAGCCTAGTTTCCTCATCTGTAAAGTGCAGATAATAGGCCTTATTCATAAAATTGCATACATTAATATATATATATATATAAAGTATTATTTATTATATGCTTCAGTTTTATATAAGTAGTATATAAACATATTCTCATTGTAAAAAAATGGAAAAATATATACAGCACATGCACAAAAATCTGTATGCAAATACTTATAGCAGCATTAATCATGACAAGCAAAAAGTGAAAACCCAAATGCCAATCAACTGATGAATGGATAAACAAAAAAGTGGTATATCGCTACAATGGACTGTTGTTTGGCAATACATTGATTTGACATACTGATACATGGATGAACTTTGAAAAAATTATCCTAAGTGAAAGAAGCAATAAGGAACCACACATTGTATGATTTAATTTATCTTAAACGTCCCAAATAACCAAACTCATTGAGACAGAAAGTGGTTATCTAGGGCTGGATGTGGCAGTGTGGTTGACAGGAAATGGGGAGAGACAGCTAATGGATAAAGAGGTTTTGATACTTTTTTTTTAAGAGAATGAAAATGGTCCAAAATAGTTGTGAATATACTAAAAAACATTGAATTGAACATTTAAATTGTGTTAACTGGATTGTATGTAAACTATATCTCAATAAAGCTGTTATTAAAATGTAAAACATAAAATAAACATACCCTTGACCATCTTCTGTCCCACCTTCCCTTCCTCTTTGTTGGAAGTCTGGTATACGTTACTCTAGATCATTTACATAAGTGTTCATGCATATGTATAAATATATAAGTATATGGTTTTACTTTGTTTTAGGATAACACTGCATATTTGTTCTGCAACTTTATTTACTGATGTAGGGCAGGATTCTTATCATGGCAGGGCACATAGCTGTAACTTATTCATTTTAACTGCAGGATTATAGCTCAGTGTAATGTGGATAATGGATGAATCATAGTTTATTAACCATTCTTCAATTGTTGGACATTTAGATAATGTTCAATATTTTGCTAATATAAGCAATACTTCAGTAACATCTGTATATGCCTCTTTGTACACATGGAAATATATTTTTCTATATAAAAATACAGTATTTATAAAGGACTTGCTGTGTTGAAGAATAAAGTGCATTTAAAATCTTTTATTCTGTCAAATTGACCTTCCTATGGGCTATATAAAATTACATAACAATGAACAGCTTACACAGTTATACATTTCTCCTCAACAATGGTATATTTTTTAATCAATTTGTTTATTTTCTTATTTTTGAGATTTGGGGTATTTTTATATATTCTGGACACAACTAAATTCTCAAATATGTACCTTGCAAATATTTCTCCCATTATTCTTTTAAGAATGTTTTTTGAAAAACAGAAGTCTTAAATATTGATGAAGATTAATTTATCAATTTCTATTATGGACCATGCCTTTTTCAGTTTTCGGAAGCTCTTTACTATTATCAGATATTATGTTTATATATTCTAGATCTTTGTAGTCTTCATTTTTTATTTTTATTTTTTTCAATTACTGTTTACATTCAAAATTATTTTGTATTTCTTTAAAAAGTACAGTACGATTTTTCCCAAGATGGTGATGGAGTAGGCAGACGTACCAACTTCCAACTCCCAGAACCAAAGTGGATTACAACTTAATTTTAAGAACCACCATCTGGAAAAACCAACTTTGTACTAAGCTAAGGACTTTTCAACCAAGGAACACTGAAGAAGCCACATTGAGAATGGTAGGAAACACAAAAATGCAGAGAGGGCTGCCCAGCTCCCCGGAGCAAATGGCAGCCTGGAGAGACTCACGGAGCATGAAGAGAGCTTTTCAGAGAGGGGAGGGTCCTGGGCCCCAGGAACAGAGCCCCAGCCTACTGACCCAGAGCCTAGAAAAGGCATATGGACAGTATTTAGCAGTGAAACAAGTCAGGATACTGTTTGTTAGAAAGAGACAGATTTCTCAGACCCAGGAATCTTGACTGCACAGAAAATCTCTTTTACAACCACTCACCCAGGGCTCTGGGGGACAGGAAAGAGGAGAGGACCAAAGAAACAGGAAGAGAGTGTAATCTAGGAGGCACAGGGAGAAACACTTTGAGGGACAGCCACCCTAACCCTTGGGCTGAGTCAGTCTCCAAATCTGAAGTGAATATTTCCCCTAGAACCAGCAATACCAACAAAGGGAAGCAGGACACCAGCCAAACAAGCTCTCCTGCAGCACTCAGAGCAGACTCACTTAGAAGGAGGGAGTGTTCAGGACTACAGTATGGAGTGTTAGAGTCTGAGCTGCAGCACCTCCACCCACACTGCTGAGGGCTTGCCGGAAGATGGGCGGTGGTGGGACACCAAAGCATGGTTCTGTTAGAAGGGGCAGAAGCCAGGCCAGTCACAACTGAGGCCCAGTGTGAGCTCAGTCTAGCCTGGGAGGGGTGGAGGAGAACACATGAAAGCAGTCTGGCCCAGCTATGGGCCCGTCTGCAACCCCGCCTGCACAGAAAAGGTGAAAGCCCGGGAAAAGGCAGAGACCCACTACTGAGCAAGGACACACAGGTGCACAGCCTCACCTGGCCCGCGGAGCCAAGGCTTGTGGCCAACACATGAGCTGGCTCTGCCCACAGGGGCAGGATGAAAGCCTGGGAAAAGGCAGAGATCCACAGATGAGCAAAGGTGCTAACCCCTGCCCTCTGCCGAGGCTGTGGCAGTGGTGTGAAGGACGAGGCCGGCAGAGGCTTGTAGACACTGGCACGTGAACATAGCCCCTCCCATGGAAGAGAGGCGGAAACTGCAGTGACAGCCACAGAGTTCCAGCACTGGCAACAACATACCCGAACACCTGAGGCAGTGGCAAAGGGGGTGGTGGGCCTGCAGATAGACCACAACTAGGGAACACAGCAGCCACATCCATTGGATTCTAGTGGCTAAAACCTTCTTATACACAGAAAAACTGGGAAGGCAGAGAAATGCAACCCAAATGAATCAAGAGAAAACCCCAGAAAAGGACCTGAATGAATCATATATAACCAAATTACCAGATGCAGAGTTTAAAACAATGATTGTTAGGATATTCACAGATCTTAGAAAAACAATAGATAGTCATTATGATCACCTAAATAAAGAGATAACAAATATAAAAAAGGACATTGAAATAATAAAAAAGAATCAGTCAGAAATGAAAAATACAATATCAGAAATGAAGACAACAATGGAAGGAATTAAAGGCAGGATGGATGAAGCTGAAGATTGAATCAGTGAGTTAGTGGACAAGATAAACGAAGGAATGGAAGCAGAGCAGAAAAAAGAAAAGAGATTCAAAAAGTCTGAGGAAACTCTAAGGGAGCTCTGTGGAACAAGAACAGAAATAACATTCGCATCATAGGGGTTCCTGAAGAAGAAGAGAAAGAACAAGTTCAAGAAGCACAGAGAACTCTACTAAAAACAAACCCAAAGAAATCTACACCAAGATACATCATGATTAAAATACCAAAGCTAAGTGATAAAGAGAAAATATTAAAAGCTGCTAGAGAAAAAAAGGCTATCACTTACAAAGGAGCCCCCATAAGGATGACTTCCAACTTCTCAAAAGAAACACTTGAGGCCAGAAGGGAATGGCAAGAAATATTCAAAGTAATGCAGAACAAGAGCCTACAACCAAGACTACTTTATCTAGCAAGGCTATCATTTAAAATTGAAAGAGAAATAAAAAGCTTTCCAGACCAAAAAAAAAAAAAAAAAAAAATCAAGGAATTCACAACAACCAAACCAATGCTGCAAGAAATGCAAAGGGGCTTGTTGTAAACATATCAAAGGGGAAAAAAATACAGCAAAAAAAGGAATACAGCTTTAAAGAATAAAATGGCAATAAATAACTACATATCAATAATACCCTTAAATGTAAATTGATTAAATAATCTGATCAAAAGACATAGGGTAGCTGCATGGATAAGAAAACAGGACCCATACATATGCAGTCTACAGGAGACACACCTTAAAACAAAAGATGCACATAGACTGAAGGTAAAAGAATTTTTTCATTTCCATTTCATGCAAATGGAAATGAAAAAAAAAAGCTGGGGTAGCAATACTTATATCACACAAAATGGACTTTAAAACAAAGTCTATAGTAAGAGATAAAGAAGGTCACTACATAATGATAAAGGGAGCAATCCAACAGGAAGAAATAACCATTATAAATATCTATGCACCTAATAAAGGAGCACCTAAATATATAAAGCAGACTTTGATGGACCAAAGGGCAAGATCAACGGCAATACTATAATAGTAGGAAATTTCAATACCCCACTAACATCACTATTTAGATCCTCAAGAAAGAAAATTAACAATGAAACAGCAGACTTAAAGGACACACTATATCAACTTGACTTAATAGATATCTTCAGAACCTTTCACCCTAAAGCAACAGAATATACATTCTTTTTAAGTTCTCATGGTACATTCTCTAGGATAGACCAAATGTTAGGGCACAAAAGCAGTCTAAACAAATTTAAGAAGATTGAAATCATATCAAGCATTTTCTCTGATCATAATGGCATGAAACTAGAAATCAACCACAGCAGAAAAATTGAAAAATACTCAAACACTTGGAAACTAAATAGCATGATATTAAATAATGAATGGGTTAACAATGAGAACAAAGAAGAAATAAAAAAAAATCCTAGAAATGAATGATAATGATCATACATCAGCTCAAAATTAATGGAGCACAACAAAAGAAGTCCTGAAAGGGAAGTTCATAACATTACAGGCATACCTTAAGAAGCTAGAAAAAGCTCAAATAAACAACCTGCCCCTGCATCTAAAAGAAGTAGAAAAAGAACAGCAAGTAAAGCCCAGATGTAGTAGAAGGAAGGAAATAATAAAGATCAGAGTGGACATAAATGACATAGAGGCTAAAGAAACAATACAGAAGATCAATGAAAGTAGGAGCTGGTTCTTTGAAAAGGCAAACAAGATCAATGACCTTTAACCAGACTCACCAAGAAAAAAAGAGAGAGAACTCAAATAAATAAAATTAGAAATAAGAGTGGAGAAATAACAACTGACACAACAGAAATACAAAATATTGTATGAAAATACTATGAAGAACTGTATGCCAAAAAACTAGACAACCTAGATGAAATGGATAAATTCCTTGAAACATATAATCTTCCAAAAATTAATCTGGAAGAATCAGAAAACCTAAACAGACCAATTACAACAAATGAGATAGAAACATTTATCAAAAAAATCCCAACAAAGAAAAGGCCTGGGCCAATGGCTTCACAAGTGAATTTTACCAAATATTCAAAGAAGAACTAACTCCTATCCTTCTCAAGATATTTCAAAAAATTCAAGAGGAAGGAAGACTACCAAGCTCGTTTGATGAGGCAAACATAATTCTGATTCCAAAACCAGGCAAAGACAACAAAAACAAAGAAAATTATAGGCCAATATCCCTGATCAATTTAGATGTTAAAATCCTCAACAAAATATTAGCAAACCGGATCCAACAATATATGAAAAAAAATCATACATCATATTCAAGTGGGATTTACTCTGGGGAGGCAAGGCTGATACAATATTCTCAAATCAATCAATGCAATTCATCACATAAATAAAGGAAGGAGAAAAATCAAAAGATAATTTCAATAGATGCAGAAAAAGCATTTGTTAAAATCTAGCACCCATTCATGATCAAAACTCTCAGCAAAGTGGGAATACAGGAAAATACCTCAAAATGATAAAGGCCATCTATGACAAACCCACAGCCAACATCATACTCAATGGGCAAAAATTAAAAGCAATCTACTTAAGATTAGGAACAAGGCAGGGGTGCCCCATTTCACCACTTTTATTCAACATAGTCCTGGAAGTCTTAGCCACAGCAATCAGACAAGAAAAAGGAATAAAAAGCATCCAAATTGGAAAAGAAGTAAAACTATTATTATTTTCAGATAATATGATATTGTATAGAGAAAACCCTAAAGTCTCAGTCAAAAAACTACTGGACCTGATGAATAAATTCAGCAAGGTGGCAGGATATAAAATTAATACTCAGAATTCAGAAGCATTTTTATATACCAACAATGAACTATAAGAAAGAGAAATTAAGGAAACAATCCTTTCACTATTGCAACAACAAAAAAAATAAAGTACCTAGGAGTAAATTTAACCAAGGAGATTAAAGACTTGTACTCAGAAAATTATAAAACATTGATAAAAGAAATCAAGGAAGATACAAACAAGTAAAAGTATATACCATGCTCATGGTTAAGAAGAAAAACATCATTAAAATGTCTATATTACTCAAGGCAATTTATAAATTCAATGCAATACCAATTAAAATACCAATGACATACTTCAAAGATATAGAACACATATTCCAAAAATTTATATGGAACAAAAAAGAACACGAATAGCCTCAGCATTCTTGAAAAGAAAGAATAAAGTGGGAGGTATCACACTTCCTGATATCAAATTATACTACAAGGCCATTGTACTCAAAACAGCCTGGTACTGGCATAAGGAAAGGCATATAGATCAATGAAACAGAACAGAGAACCCAAAAATAAACCCACACCTTTATGGACAACTGATATTTGACAAAGGACGTAAGAGCATACAATGGAGTAAAGACAGTCTCTTCAACAAATGGTGTTGGGAAAACTGGACAGCTACCTGCACAAAAATGAAACTAGACCACCAACTTAAACCATTCACAAAAATAAACTCAAAATGGATAAAATACTTAAATGTAAGCCGTGAAACCATAAACATTTTAGAAGAAAACATTGGCAATCAGTTCTCCGACATCTCTTGCAGCAATATATTTGCCAATTTATCTCTACCGTCAAGTGAAATTAAAGACAGGATAAACAAATAAGACTATATCAAGCTAAAAAGATTTTGCACACTAAAGACAATAAGAACAGAATAAAAAGACAAACTACACAATGGGAGAACATATTTGACAATACGTCTGATGAGGAGTTAATAACCAAAATTTATAAAGATCTTGTAAAACTCAACCAAGGAAGACAAACAATCCAATCAAAAAATGGGCAAAAGAAATGAATATACACTTCTCCAAAGAGGACATACAGATGGCCAACAGGCATATGAAAAAATGCTCAACATCACTAATCATTAGAGAAATGCAAATTAAAACCACAATGAGAAATCAACTCACACCAGTCAGAATGATATTCATCAACAAAGCAACACAGAATAAGTGCTGGCGAGGCTGTAGAGAAAAGAGAACCCTCCTTCCTGCCCTGCTGGTGGGAATTCAGACTGGTGCAGTCACTGTGGAGAACAGTATGGAGATTCCTCAAAAAATTAAAAATTGAACTGCCTTTTGACCCAGCTATTCCACTGTTAGGAATATACCCCAAGAACACCATAGCACTGTATGAAAAGAAGAAATGCACCCCCATGTTTATGGCAGCATTGTTCACAATAGCGAAGATCTGGAAACAACCCAAGTGTCCGTCAGAGGACGAGTGGATTAAAAAGCTTTGGTACATATATACTATGGAATACTACTTAGCCGTAAGAAATGATGACATCGGATCATTTACAACAACATGGATGGATCTTGATAACATTATACTAAGTGAAATAAGTAAATTAGAAAAGACTAAGAACTATATGATTCCATACATAGGTGGGACATTAAAATGAGACTCAGAGACTTGGACAAGAGAGTGGTGGTTATGGGGGAGTGGAGCAGGTGAGGGGAGGACCAAAAAGACAACCAGATAGAAGGTGACAGAAGACAATTTGACTTTGGGTTAGGGGTATGCAACATAATCAAATGTCAAAATAACCTGGAGATGTTTTCTCTGAACATATGTACCATATGTACCTTGATTTATCAATGTTCCCCCATTAAAATTAATTTAAAAAGTACAGTATGATGGTTAGACAATGATATTTTCAGTACCCAACTGGCACTGTACATAGTTATTACAGTATTATTGACTGTATTCCCTATGCTGTATTTTATATTCCCATGACTATTCTTAACTATCAATCTGTACTTTCTAATCCCCTCACCTTTCTCACCCAGCCTTTCAACCTCCCTCCAGCAACCATCAGTCTGTTCTCTTTATCTATGAGTTTCTTTCTGTTTTGTTTGTTTCTATTGTTCTTTAGATTCCACATATAAGTTAAATCATATGCTATTTGTCTTTTCTTGACTGGACTGTATTACTTAGTATTAAAACCACTGGGTCACCAAAGGTAAGACTTCACTCTTTTTTATGTCTGAGTGATATTACATTACACACACACACACACACACACACACACACACACACACACACACACGGCAATTCTTCTTTATCCACTTGTCTATTAAAGGGCAACTGGATTGCTTCAATAGCTTGGTCATTGTAAATAATGTTGCAGTGAACATAGTGATACATATATTTTTTCAAATTTATGTTTGAGATTTTTGGGTATATACCCAGAAGTAGAATTACTGAGTCATAGGCAATTACATTTTTAATTTTTTGAGAACATTGTACAGTTTTCCATAGAGGCTGCACCATTCTGCATTTCCACCAACAGAACACAAAGGTTCCTTTTCCTCAACATCCTCTCCAAAACTTATTGTTTGTTGATTTATTGATGATAGCAATTCTGACAGGTGTGAGGTGATGCCTCATTGTGATTACTAAATTTGCATTTTTCAAGATTAGTGATATTGAGCATCTTTTCTATGTCTATTGGCCATCTGAATGTCATCTTTGGAAAAGTACGTATTGAAGTCCTTTGCCCATTTTTTAATTTGATTATTTGTTTTATTGTGTTGAGTTCATGGGTTTGCTTTTTAAATATTTTTTCTTTTCTTTTTTTTAAACTTTATTTAAAAAACTAACATTAACAGGGTGACATTGATCAATAAGAGTAGATGGGTTTCGCCTGACCAGGCAGAGGCGCAGTGGATAGAGCGTCAGACTGGGATGTGGAGGACCCATGTTCGAGACCCCAAGGTTGCCAGTTTGAGCGCGGGCTCATCTGGCTTGAGAAAAAAAAAAAAAAAAAAAAAAAAAAAAGCTCGCCAGCTTGGACCCAAGGTCTCTGGCCCAAGCAAGGGGTTACTTTGTCTACTGAAGGCCCGCGGTCAAGGCACATATGAGAAAGCAATCAATGAACAACTAAGGTGTCACAACGAAAAACTGATGAGTGATGCTTCTCATTTCTCTCTATTCCTGTCTGTCTGTCCCTATCTATCCCTCTCTCTGACTCTCTCTCTGTCCCTGTAAAAAAAAAAAAAAAAAAAAAAGAGTAGATGGGATGGGTTTCAGGTGAACATTTCTATAGCATTTGAACTGTTGCTTAAGTTGTATTCCCATCACTCAAAGTCAAATCACTTTCTGGCACCTTATATTTGTCCCTCTTTACGTCTTTCTCCCTATTCACTCAGGTCCCCTTCCCCTTCCCCCAAGTTCCCTTCCTACTGGTAACCCCTTCACTTTCATCTATGTCAATAAATTTTAGTTTTATATTCCACCTATGAGTGAAATCATACAGTTCTTAGCTTTTTCAGATTTACTTGTTTCACTCAGTATAATGTTCTCAAGGCTGATCCACGTTGTTACAAATGTCACTGTCATTATTTCTTATGTCTGAGTAGTATTCCATTGTATATATCTACCAAATTTTCTTTATCCAGTCCCCTATGGAGGTACACTTTGGTCTTTTCCATGTCTTAGCCACTGTGAATAATGTAGCTATGAATATGGGGGTGCCTGCGTCTTTATGTACTGATGCTTTTGAGTTTTGGGGTAGATACACAGTAGAGGGATTGCTGGGTCATGCCATGTGGTAGTTCTATTCTTAATTTTTTGAGGAACCACCGTATTTTCTTCTGCAATGGTTGTACTAATTTTCATTCCCATCAGCACTGAATGAGGGTTCCTTTTTCAGCACAGCCTCTTCCACACTTGTTATTATTTGTCTTGTTGATAATAGCCAATCCAACAGGTGAGAGGTGTTATCTCATTGCAGTTTTGATTTGCATTTATTGAATAGCTAGTGAAAATGAGCATCTTTTCATATACCTGTTAGCCATTTGTATGTCCTCTTGGGAAAAGTGTCTATTCAGATCCTCTCCCCATTTTTAATTGGATTGTTTGTTACTGAGCTTTGTGAGTTCTTTTTATATTTTGGATATTAATCCCTTCTCGGAGTTGTTGGTTGCAAATATCATCTTCCATTTTTTGGCTGCCTATTTGTTTTGTTGTCAGCTTCTTTTGCTATGTAGAAGCTTTTTAGTTTGATAAATTTTATTCACTTATTTTTGCCTTAGCTTCCTTTGCATCTGGGGTCAAAATCATGAATTGTTCTCTATGGCCAAGGTCCATGAGCTCTGTACTTATGTTTTCTTCTCTGTAATTTATCATTTCAGGTCTTATATTTTGGTCTTTGATCCAGTTTTAATTAACTTTTGTTCAGGGGGACAAACTGTCATCAAGTTTTATTCTTTTGCATGTGGTTTTCCAATTTTCTCATTACTATTTATGAAAGAGGCTTTCTTTTCTCCATTGTGTGTTTTTGGCTCCTTTGTTGAAGTTGATTTGTCCATATGTATGTGGTTTTATTTCTGGGCTCTCAGTTCCATTCCATTGGTTTGTATGTCTGTTTCTCTGCCAATACCATGCTGTTTTGATTATCATTGCTCTACTGTATAATTTGAAGTGAGATATTATGATACCTTTAGCTTCATTCTTGGATATTTGAGGATTCTTATGGTTCCACACATACCTTGTAATTTTTTGTTCTATTTCTTTAAAGAATGACATTGGTATGTTGATGGGGATTGCATTAAATTTGTATATTGCTTCAGGTAAAATGGCCATTTTAACTATGTTGATTCTTCCAAACAATGAATATGGAATATATTTCCATTTCATTGTGTGTTTTTAATTTTTTTTTCAATAATGTCTTTTAGTTTTTAGTACATAAGCCCTTCATATCTGTTGTTAAGTTTATTCCTAGGTACTTTATATTTTATGTTGCAATTGTACAAGGAATTTTTTTATTTCATTTTCCAAAGCTTCATTGTTTGCATGTAGAAAAGCAGTAGACTTATGTATATTGATTTTGTATCATGTGACTTTGCTGTATTGGTATATTGTTTCTAATAGTTTTTTGGTGGGATCTTTGGGGTTGTCTATATGCAGGATCATGTCATCTGCAAAAAGTAATACATTTACTCTTTCTCTCCCAATATGAATGCTTTTTATTTCTTTTTCTTGTCTGATTGCTCCGGCTAAAACTTTCAGAACTATGTTAAATAAGAGTGGAGAGAGTGGTCAACCTTGTCTTGTTCCTTATTTTAGAGGAAAAGCCTTCACCTTTCACCATCTAGTATGATATTAGCTAATAATTTGTCATATATAGTCTTTATCATATTGACGTATTTTTCTCTATTCCAATTTTTTGAGTGTTTCAAACATAAACGGATGTTGTATCTTATCGAATGCCTTTTGTGCATCTATTGATAGAATCATATCATTTTTGTATTTTGTTTTGTTAATATGGTGTATTTTGTTGATTGATTCCCATATATTGAATCATCCTTGTGCTCCTGAAATGAATCCTACTTGATCGTGATGTATAATTTTTTAATGTGTTGTACACGATTTGCTAGTATTTTGTTTAAGATTTTTGCACCTGTATTCATGAGAGATGTTGGTCTGTAGTTCTTTTGTGTGTGTGCGTTGTTTTTACCAGGTTTTGTACTTGGGTTATGTTGCCCTCATAAAATGTGTTTGAGAGTATTGCTTCTTCTATTTTTTGGAAGACTGATAAAAATACTAAATCTTTGAATGTTTGATAGAATTTTCTAGTATCGCCATATGGCCCCAGACTTTTATTTTGGGGGAGGTTTTTGATAGTTGTTTCTATTTCCTCCTTGCTTATGCGTCTATTTAGGTTTTCTACTTCTTTGTGGCACAGTCTAGGAAGACTGTATAGTTCTAAGAATTTATCCATTTCCTCTAGGTTGTTAAATTTATTGACATATAATCTTTAAAAAAAATTATATTATGATCTTTTTTATATCTATGATGCTTGTGGTAATTTCTCTTCTTTCATTTCTAATTTTGTTTATATAATTGCTTGCTCTCTTTTTCCTTAGTGAGTTTAGCCAGCAGTTTGTTTATTTTATTTATTTTTTCAAAGAACCAGCTGTTCATTATATTAATTTTTTCTATAGTTTTTTTTCTATATTTCATTTAGTTTTGCTCCTATTTTTACTGTTTTCTTTCTTCTGCTGACTTTGGGTTGCCTTTGTTCTTCTTTTTCTACATCCTTAAGGTGTGATGTTGGGTTGCTTACCTGGGATCTCTCTTGTTTCTTGATATAAGCCTATAATGATATAAACTTCTCTCTTATTACTGCTTTCACGACATTGCAAAAACTTTGATATGTCATGTTATCAATTTGTCTGTATATATCTTTTGATCTCTGCTTTTATTTCTGCTTTGACCTAATCACTTTTTAGAAATGTATTGTTTAATTTCCACATTTTGTGGGTTTCTTTACTACCTTTTTACACTTGAATTTTAATTTCAAAGCCTTATGATCAGAAAATAAGTTTGGTATAATTTCAATGTTCCTGAATTTGTTGATGTTAGTTTTGTGGCTCAACATATGGCCTATCCTTGAGAATGTTCCATGTACACTGGAGAAGAATATATAATCTGACGCTTTGGGATGAAATGTCCTATAAATGTCTACTATGTCTACTTGGTCCATAGTGTCATTTAAGTCTGATATTCCTTTATTAATCTTCTGTTTGAATGATCTATCTAAAGTCGTCAATGGTGTGTTGAAATCTCCAAGTTTGATTGTGTTTTTATCTGCTTCTATTTTTAAATCAATTAGTAGATATCTTTTGTTAGGTTGATCTGTTTATCATGATGTAGTGTTCTTCTTTGTCTTTTATTATAGCCTTTGTTTTATATTCTATTTTGTCAGAGAAAACTTTTGCTACCCAGCTTTTTAAAACGTTTCTATTTGCATCAGATATAAGATTCTCTCTTTGTTTTTAACCTTTGAAATTTTAATTTTGATGTGTCTTGTTGAAGACCTCCTTGTGTTTATCTTGTTTGAAATGCTCTGTGCTCCGGAAACTCACATGTATTTTTCCTTCACCAGATTAAGTATGTTTCCAGTCATTATTTTCTCAAATGTGTTTGCAATTTCTGCCTCTATCTCTCTTCTCCTCCTGGTACCCTTATGATGCAGATCTTGTTACACTTCATGTTGTCCCAAAGGTTCCTTAAACTGTCCTCATTAAAAAACAAAAAACAGGGTGATGGGTATGCAACAGAACTAAATGACAAGATAACCTGGAAATGTTTTCTTTGAATGTATGTACCCTGATTTATTGATGTCACCCCATTAAAATAAAAATTTATTTATTAAAAAAAAACAAAAAACAAACAAACACGAGTTTCTTTTTGCTCCTCTGATTGGGTGTTTTCTCTACCTTGTTTTCTGTATCACTGACTTGATCCTATGCTTCATCTTACCTACTGTTTAACTATTCTGGTGTGTTCTTCAATTTAGGTATTGCACTGTTCGTTTCTGATGGGTTGTTTTTATGGTTTCTATGTCTTTTTCCATGTTGTTGAAGTTCTACTAAGTTTCTTTGAGAATCCCCATAACTATTGTTTTCAACTCTATATCTGGCCAATAGCTTGATTTCATTTCATGTAAATCTGTTTTTTGTTTGTTTTTAAGTTGTCCTGTTTTTTCATTTAGGACTTGTTTCTCTGTCTCCCTATTTTAGTTGATTCACTGTGTTTGTTTCTCTGTATTAGATAGATCTGCTTTGTCTCTCATTCTTGTTAGCATGGCCTTATATATTATCTTTTCTGCGGGACCCAGTGGCACAGTCTACTTGATCACCTGAGCTCAGTGCTCCATGATGTCCTTTATGTTATGTGAGCCCTCCTGTTGTAGTTGAGTCTTGGTTGCTCTTGACCTTTCCATAAGTGGGGTTAACCCTCAGGCTACCTGAAAGTGAGGAATGACCCCAACTACAGTGTACAAGCTTTTGGCTGAATGCTGACCATATAAAGTAGGATTTGCATCAGCAGTGCTTGGTACCTGTCAATATCTCCCTTTGGATTTGCTCCTTGGAGAGATGACTGGATCCTGCTCTGATATTGTCTGATGCTGGACACTGGGTTGTTTCTAGGGATCCTTGGCAATGACTCTGGTGCAAATTAATATCAGATGCTGCCTGTGACTGACCCTGGGCCTCACTTTGGAGCATAATTATTACACAGTTTGTGGCTGTCTCCCTTAAGCTTAGGTATATGAAGAAGAGCTAAGCTGTGCACCAAGGCTGACTTTCACTAGCCCTGATCCTGGAATCAGGTCAGCATTAAGCCCAAGGCACCTGAGATCCACCTCCACTTGTCTTTGCCTGCCATTTGCGTATTAATTTCAGTCATTGAAAGAGCCTCTGGTGGTATGTGAGATGTGTGAGATAAATCTCAGATAAATTCAAACTTGGGTCCAGTGCTGGGTGTAAGACTACTCAGCAAAAGTCTTAGGGTAGAACAAGGCTAGTTTCTACCTGTCAGGTGCCTGCAGAATTTGTGGTGGGATGGTGTCTCAGTGAATCATCAAAAGGAGGGCAGAAGAATTTATTAGGTCTAAACAAACCAAGATTTGGCTGTATAAAGCATAAGCTGTTCACCATTAGTTTTGTAAGACACAACTCAGTTTGTCGCAGATTCTTCCTGGACCTTCTTGAGAGGCAGTTCTCATCAGGGTCAAGCACTGGGAATTGTGAGGTAAGGGCTAGTGGGTCTACTGTGAGAGGGTGGTGTTGGTTAGGCTCTCAGAAATGTGTGGGTAACAGCCCCTAACTCAGAGCCTCACCAATCTGTTTCTGACACCCCCTGAGTCTGTTGGGGCATCTACAGCTTAGGTCCAGGCAACTGACTCCTCCACAGAGTGTGAACTCAGCAGGGAAGAACAACAGAAAGTTGGGAGTGTGGGGCTATTGCATGCCCACTGGCTGATGCAGTATGGAGGGGAATACTCAACATAGAAAGATGGCATCTGTGGTGTGGGACTAAGGTCAGGGACCATGGTGGCTGTCCCTTTGGCTCTTTCTCTGGAGACACACAACCCAGACTTTCCTCATTAGTATACTCCAATCCACCTTCTCTCTGTCAGAGCCCAAGATGAATGGCTGGGAATGACATTTTGTATGCTGACCCATTAAGGAGGCCCCTTGGTTTCCAGCACACTCCTGTTTCTCCCTGGCAAGCAGAAGTGTCTTTTCATGTCCTCTTCCCATTTTTTTATTGGATTGTTTGCTTGTTTGTGGCTGAATTTTGTGAATTCTTTATATATTTTGGATATTAGTTTTTTACCTGAGGTGTTGTTTGAAAATATCATCTCTCATTTAGTTGGCTGTCTGTCAGTTTTGCTGTCAGTTTCTTTTGCTATGCAGGAGCTTCTTAGTCTGATGTAGTCCCATTCATTTATCTTTGACTTTACTTCCGTTGCTTTTGTGGTCAAATTTATAAAATGTTCTCTATGGTCAAGGTCCATCAGTTTAGTA
Source organism: Saccopteryx leptura (assembly GCF_036850995.1). Classification (NCBI taxonomy): domain Eukaryota; kingdom Metazoa; phylum Chordata; class Mammalia; order Chiroptera; family Emballonuridae; genus Saccopteryx; species Saccopteryx leptura. The sequence continues at coordinate 101,448,535 of NC_089516.1, read as the reverse complement.
CCTGTGTTTTCTTCTATGCAATTTATTGTTTCAGATCTTATATTTAGGTCTTTGATCCATTTTGAATTAATTTTTGTGCAAGAAGACAAACTATAGTCAAGTTTCATTCTTTGCACGTACCTTTCCAATTTTCCCAGCATCATTTTATGGAAGAAGCTTTCCTATCTTCATTGTGTGTTTTTGGCTCGTTTATCGAAGATGATTTGACCACATTTATGTGGTTTTATTACTATGCTTTCAGTTCTGTTCCATAGGTCTGTGTGTCTATTTTTTCAACCAATAACATGCTATTTTGATTATCGTGGCTTTGTAGTATCATTTGAAGTCAGGTATTGTAATGCCTCCATCTTCGGTTTTTTGTTTTTTTTTTCTTTTTCCCTTAGGATTCATTTGGTTATTCAGGGTTTTATTTTTTTATGGTTTTATACAAACTTGATAATTTTTTGTTCTATTTCTTTAAAAAATGACACTGGAAATTGGAGGGAATTGCATTAAATTTGTATAATGTGGAGTGACGTCACGGAAATGGCGCCGTGAGCAGCGCGTCCGACAGCTCTCCCCTAAATCACAACAAATTTATCAACTAGAAACAGAAAAATTTATCCTCGGAGCATTCCGGAATTCCACACAAACTGATAGCGAAAGGACTGTTATCACTTGAATCTGAGAGACGAGGGTGTGGAGGAAGCTACCGCAGGGACGTTCATTCAAGCCGCAAGGAAGTGCGCCTGTGGTGAGTCAGCCCACACTCGGGAGCCGCGAGCAGCCGGGCGCGCGCCTGGTCCGGTCGCAGAGTGAGCACCGCTTACGTTCCCAGCGGCCCGCGCACTGCGAGTGAGAGTTGCCAGCCACCGGTACCTGGAGCACCCCATTCGCGCGCGTGCCCTGGGCATTCCATGCGTCCAGAGCGCCCTATTGGCCCGCACACCCAGGGTGCCCCATCATCCTGCGCCTGGTGCACCCCAGCCGCCAGCAGCGGGGGGAGCGGGAGAGGCCCCAGGGCGGTATTCCCTACTTGGGAGATTCTCTCCGTGGACGGGGCACCTCACCCAGCCATTCAAGCTAACAATCAAGCGTTGGGGGAGGGGCACGCGCAGGCAGCCTAAAATACCTTCGGGAGCACAGCTGCGACCCAATCACTGAAATTAGCTTAACCCATGAAATCTGTGCACCCTCGGTTCTAATTGATAAGATCTCTCTCAGTTCAGCGATCCAAGACAAGAGGCGTGATATTTTTTAGTGCCTCTCGCTAAAGGGGTAGGGGCAACTTCTGATTGATAGAGCCTCCATATTCAGGGATAAACGCTAACAAGAAGGACTTGGCAGATAATAAGATCTATACTACACTAGTCGCAAGCAGAGACTAGTGCCTCTTCTTCCCAGCAAAAACAGGCTACAAAGTGTGGAAAGCCTGAGTTGAGAGGTCCAACTGAATGATAGGCGCTGAACAGTCACCTTGACAACAATTGACTCCCACCCCCGCCTGATTACACTGGAGGCCCTGACTGCCAGAGCCTTTCCCAAAGCCTTGCACTGAGTGGGGATAGAGTGGGGATTTCCCAGCTCTTTGAGCCTCTTACTCCCCAGGCAGAAGCAGTTGCAGCCTTATAGCTGGATCACCAGGCTGCTAATTCAGAAAGGGGGGACTAGGAGAGAGAATCCAGGAAAGCAAACTCTCTCATCGTTGGACCCTGCAAACACCAACAAGCCTTGACTACCAGCAAGACTAAAGCCAATTATATGACATTGCCATAGAATCCCATCAACTGCAAATCCCTACCTAAGTGTGACACAGAAGCAGAGCCTGGGGTACAGAGTCACCGACCAGGAAGAGGGAGAGAAAAGAAAAAGGAAGAAGTTAACCTCTCAAAATCAAGAAAAATCCACAGACTTTACAACTTGTTCCACTAATTTTTTTGTTGTTGTTGTTTGTTTCTTCTATCTTATTGCCTTTATTTCCTCCACCTCGGTCCTTCTATTCTCTGCCCATCTTATGCTTCCCTTTTCTTGAACTACCCGTGAGTGTTACATTTTATTCTCTTCTTCGTCCTCACCCTCCTTTAAGGTTATACTCCAAAACACTTAACTCTCACTCTCTCCTCTTTTGATTTTTTTTTGTCTTGCTTTATTTTTTTTTCTCTTCCTTTTTTATTTCTTCCTTCGTTTTTCTCTTTTTCTTATTTTTTCCTTTCTATTCGTTTTTTCTTTTTTTTTTTTTTTTTTTTTTTTTTTAATTTTTATTTATTTATTCATTTTAGAGAGGAGAGGGAGAGAGAAAGAGAGAGAGGAGAGATAGAGAGAGAGAAGGGGGGAGGAGCTGGAAGCATCAACTCCCATATGTGCCTTGACCTGGCAAGCCCAGGGTTTTGAACCGGCGACTTCAGCATTTCCAGGTCGACGCTTTATCCACTGCGCCACCACAGGTCAGGCTATTCGTTTTTTCTTTTCTCATTTTACTTTCCTCCTATTTAATCCTCAATCACGAACAAATTAGTTAATTTGGGACTCAAGGCTTTTTTTGGCTTTATTTTTATTTTTTGCTTTTGTTTTTATTTTTTTTCTTGTTTGTTTATTTTTGTGGCATTTTGGGTCCTCCCAACCCAAGGTCTCCATTGTATTTAGTCTTCGCTCCACTTAATACAACAGATTTTTACTTATTATTTTTATTTTTTTTCTTCTTTATTATTCTTTTTTGGTCCTTTTTTCTGGTTCCCTTTTATCCCTCTCATTATATCTCTTAGTTGACCATCACTTACAAGCAAATCATCTTATGCTTGTCTAAGATTTTCTTCCTTTTTTTTTTTTTTTTTTTTGCATTTAGTAGGTCCCTACGCCCTTTTTTTGCCCCTTGAACTCTTCACCCCAAATCAGGCCCTCCATTATAGGCACGATATTTCCCTGAGGAGGGGAGAGGAGGGAAAGAGAAGAAAGAAAAAAGGGGGAAATAATAAATTATTACTGTTTTTTTTGTGGGGTGTTTTACCTTTTTTTTTTTTTTTTTTTTTTTTTTTTTACTTTTTACTCTTTATTAATTCTAATTAGTGCTATCAAAAAGACCACCCTCAGATGCCGATAAGAAAGAGGAAATCGAATATTATGGATACAAAAGAAAGAGAGGTAACACAAATAGATGTGGAAAAATCTATGGAGAAAAGACTTAACATATTGGAAGCCTTGGAGCTAAATGACAGAGAATTTAAAATAGAAATCTTAAAAATACTCAGAGATATACAAGAAAACACAGAAAGGCAATATAGGGAGATCAGAAAACAACTCAATGAACACAAAGAATATATTACCAAGGAAATTGAAACTATAAAAACAAATCAAACAGAAATGAAAAACTCAATTCACGAGCTGAAAAACGAGGTAACAAGCTTAGCTAACAGAACAGCCCAGATTGAAGATAGGATTAGTGAAATAGAAGACAAACAACTTGAGGCACAACAGAGAGAAGAAGAAAGAGACTCAAAAATAATAAAAAACAAGAAAGCCCTACAGGAATTGTCTGACTCCATCAGAAAGAATAACATAAAAATAATAGGTATATCAGAGGGAGAAGAAAAAGAAAATGGAATGGAGAATATACTCAAACAAATAATAGACGAGAACTTCCCAAGCCTGTGGAAAGAACTAAAGCCTCAAATTCAAGAAGCAAACAGAACACCGAGTTTTCTTAACCCCAACAAACCCACTCCAAGGCACATCATAATAAAGATGACACAAACCAATGACAAAGAAAAAATTCTCAAGGCAGCCAGGGAAAAGAAGAGTACAACATATAAAGGAAGGCCTATTAGATTGTCATCACATTTCTCAGCAGAAACTCTACAAGCTAGAAGAGAGTGGACCCCAATATTTAAAGCCCTGAAAGAGAGGAACTTTCAGCCAAGAATACTATCCCATCAAAGCTATCCTTCAAGTATGAAGGAGATATAAAAACATTCACAAATACAGAAAAGATGAGAGAATTTATCACAAGAAAGCCCCCACTCCAGGAAATACTAAAGGGGGTTTTCCAACCAGATTCAAAGAACAAAAGAAAACAACACCACAAGTAACAGCTCCACCAAGAACACAATAAAACCAAACTTAAACTGTGACAACAAAGGAAAAAAATGGGGGAAAGGATGGAGATTAACAGTAGCAAAGGACGATGAAATGCAGAAATACTTATAAGATAGGGTACTACAATGAATATGGTAGGTACCCTTTTCATTACTTAATGGTAACCACCCTTGAAAAAACCACCACAAAAACACTTGACTTAAAAAAGGTAGCAACAGAGGAAAGAAGTATGGAACACAAACAAACAAAAACAAATGATAGAAAAACAAAAGAGAAGAATCAAACTAGATACAAAACTAACAGAAAGCAATTTATAAAATGGCAGTAGGGAACCCACAAGTGTCAATAATTACACTAAATGTAAATGGATTAAACTTACCAATAAAAAGACACAGAGTAGCAGAATGGATTAAAAAAGAAAATCCAACTATATGCTGCCTACAAGAAACACATCTAAGCAACAAGGATAAAAACAAATTCAAAGTAAAAGGCTGGAAAACAATACTCCAAGCAAACAACACCCAAAAAAAAGCAAGTGTAGCAATACTCATATCTAATAATGCTGACTACAAGACAGAAAAAGTACTCAGAGACAAAAATGGTCATTTCATAATGATTGAGGGGAAGTTGAATCAAGAAGACATAACAATCCTTAATATATATGCACCAAACCAAGGAGCACCAAAATATATAAGACAGCTACTTATTGACCTTAAAACAAAAACTAACAAAAATACAATCATACTTGGAGACCTCAATACACTGCTGACGGCTCTAGATCGGTCATCCAAACAGAGAATCAACAAAGACATAGTGGCCTTAAACGAAATACTAGAACACCTGGATATGATAGACATCTACAGGACACTTCATCCCAAAGCGACAGAGTATACATTTTTCTCTAGTGTACATGGAACATTCTCAAGAATTGACCATATGTTGGGCCACAAAGACAATATCAGCAAATTTAGAAAAATTGAAATTGTACCAAGCATATTTTCTGATCATAAAGCCTTGAAACTAGAATTCAACTGCAAAAAAGAGGGGGAAAAACCCACAAAAATGTGGAAACTAAACAACATACTTCTAAAAAATGAATGGGTCAAAGAAGAAATAAGCGCAGAGATAAAAAGATACATACAGACAAATGAAAATGAAAATACGACATATCAGAATCTCTGGGATGCAGCAAAAGCAGTAATAAGAGGAAAGTTCATATCACTTCAGGCCTATATGAACAAACAAGAGAAAGCCGAAGTAAACCACTTAACTTCACACCTTAAGGAACTAGAAAAAGAAGAACAAAGACAACCCAAAACCAGCCGAAGAAAGGAGATAATAAAAATCAGAGCAGAAATAAATGAAATAGAGAACAGAAAAACTATAGAAAAAATCAATAAAACAAGGAGCTGGTTCTTTGAAAAGATCAACAAAATTGACAAACCCTTGGCAAGACTCACCAAGGAAAAAAGGCACAGGACTCAAATAAATAAAATCCAAAATGAAAGAGGAGAGATCACCACAGACATCATAGATATACAAAGAATTATTGTAGAATACTATGAAAAATTATATGCCACCAAATACAACAATCTAGAAGAAATGGATAAATTCCTAGAACAATACAACCTTCCTAGACTGAGTCATGAAGAAGCAGAAAGCCTAAACAGACCAATCAGCAGGGAGGAAATAGAAAAAACTATTAAAAACCTCCCCAAAAATAAAAGTCCAGGCCCAGACGGTTATACTAGTGAATTCTATCAAACATTCAAAGAAGACTTGGTTCCTATTCTACTCAAAGTCTTCCAAAAAATTGAAGAAGAAGCAATACTTCCAAACACATTTTACAAAGCCAACATAACCCTCATACCAAAACCTGGCAAGGATGACACAAAGAAAGAAAACTACAGACCAATATCTCTAATGAATACAGATGCTAAAATACTAAACAAAATACTGGCAAACCGAATACAACAACATATTAAAAAAATAATACATCATGATCAAGTGGGATTCATCCCAGAATCTCAAGGATGGTTCAACATACGCAAAACGGTTAACATAATACACCATATCAACAAAACAAAGAACAAAAACCACATGATCTTATCAATAGATGCAGAAAAGGCTTTTGATAAAATACAACACAATTTTATGTTTAAGACTCTCAACAAAATGGGTATAGAAGGAAAATATCTCAATATGATAAAGGCCATATATGAGAAACCATCAGCCAAAATCCTATTAAACGGCATAAAACTGAGGACTTTCTACCTTAAATCAGGAACAAGACAGGGTTGTCCACTCTCTCCACTCTTATTTAACGTGGTGCTAGAAGTTCTGGCCAGAGCAATCAGACAAGACAAAGAAATAAAAGGCATCCATATCGGAAAAGAAGATGTAAAGGTATCACTTTTTGCTGATGATATGATCCTATACATCGAAAACCCGAAGGACTCCATAAAAAGATTATTAGAAACAATAAACCAATACAGTAAGGTCGCAGGATACAAAATTAACATACAAAAGTCCATAGCCTTTCTATATGCCAACAATGAAATATTAGAAAACGAACTCAAAAAAACAATCCCCTTCACGATTGCAACAAAAAAAATAAAATACCTAGGAATAAACATAACAAAGAACGTAAAGGACGTATATAATGAAAATTACAAAGCATTGTTAAGAGAAATCGAAAAAGATACAATGAGATGGAAAAATATTCCTTGTTCTTGGATAGGAAGAATAAATATAATCAAAATGGCCATATTACCCAAAGCAATATACAAATTTAATGCAATTCCCATCAAAATCCCTATGAGATTTTTTAAAGAAATGGAACAAAAAATCATCAGATTTATATGGAACTATAAAAAACCCCGAATAGCCAAAACAATCCTAAGGAAAAAGAATGAAGCTGGGGGCATTACAATACCTGACTTTAAACTATATTATAGGGCCACGATAATCGAAACAGCATGGTATTGGCAGAAAAATAGACACTCAGACCAATGGAACAGAATAGAAAGCCCAGAAATAAAACCACATATATATGGTCAAATAATCTTTGATAAAGGGGCCAACAACACACAATGGAGAAAAGAAAGCCTCTTCAACAAATGGTGTTGGGAAAACTGGAAAGCCACATGCAAAAGAATGAAACTCGACTACAGCCTGTCCCCGTGTACTAAAATTAATTCAAAATGGATCAAAGACCTAAATATAAGACCTGAAACAATAAAGTACATAGAAGAAGACATAGGTACTAAAATCATGGACCTAGGTTTTAAAGAATATTTTATGAACTTGACTCCAATGGCAAGAGAAGTGAAGGCAAAGATAAATGAATGGGACTACATCAGAATAAAAAGTTTTTGCTCAGCAAGAGAAACTGATATAAAAATAAACAGACAGCCAACTAAATGGGAAATGATATTCTCAAACAACAGCTCAGATAAGGGCCTAGTATCCAAAATTTACAAAGAACTCATAAAACTCAACAACAAACAATCATACAATCCAATAAAAAAATGGGAAGAGGACATGAACAGACACTTCTCCCAGGAAGAGATACAAATGGCCAACAGATATATGAAAAGATGCTCAGCTTCATTAGTTATTAGAGAAATGCAAATCAAAACTACAATGAGATACCACCTCACTCCTGTTAGATTAGCTATGATCAACAAGACGGGTAATAGCAAATGTTGGAGAGGCTGTGGAGAAAAAGGAACCCTCATTCACTGTTGGTGGGACTGTAAAGTAGTACAACCATTATGGAGGAAAGTATGGTGGTTCCTCAAAAAACTGCAAATAGAACTACCTTATGACCCAGCTATCCCTCTACTGGGTATATACCCCAAAACCTCAGAAACATTGATACGTGAAGACACATGTAGCCCCATGTTCATTGCAGCACTGTTCACAGTGGCCAAGACATGGAAACAACCAAAAAGCCCTTCAATAGAAGACTGGATAAAGAAGATGTGGCACATATACACTATGGAATACTACTCAGCCATAAGAAATGATGAAATCAGATCATTTACAGCAAAATGGTGGGATCTTGATAACATTATAAGGAGTGAAATAAGTAAATCAGAAAAAAACAAGAACTACATGATTCCATACATTGGTGGAACATAAAAATGAGACTAAGAGACATGGACAAGAGTGTGGTGGTTACCAAGGGTGGGGGGAGGGAGGACATGGGAGGGAGGGAGGGAGAGAGTTAGGGGGAGGGGGAGGGGCACAGAGAACTAGATAGAGGGTGGCGGAGGACAGTCTGACTTTGGGCGAGGGGTTTGCAACATAATTTAATGACAAAATAACCTAGACATGTTTTCTTTGAATATATGTACCCTGATTTATTAATGTCACCCCATTACCATTAATAAAAATTTATTATAAAAAAAAAAAAAGAATTTAAACCTAAAAAAAAAAAAAAAAAAAAAAAAAGAAATCTCACAAGAATAAACAAACACAAGAAAAAAAAATTTTGTATAATGCTTTGGGTAATATGGTCATTTTATATATTTAATGTTTCTATCCAAGAACAAAAAATATTTTTTTCACTTTATTGTGTCTTTTTTTATTTCCTTCAATAATGCTTTGTAGTTTTCAGTATATAGGTCCTTTACATTCTTTGCTATGTTTATTCCTAGGTATTTCGTTGTTTATTTTTGTTGCAACTGTAAAAAGGATTATTTTTTTTTAGTTTATTTTCCAAAGTTTCTTTGATGGCATGTAAGAAAGCAATAAACTTCTGTATGTTAATTTTATATCCTGTGACCTTACTATATTGCTTTATTGTTTCTAATAGCCTTTTTGTGGAGTCTTTTGTGTTTTGCAGGATCATGTCATTTGCAAAAAGTGAAACCTTTAATTCTTTGTTCCCAATTTGAATGTCTTTTATTTCTTTCTCTTGTATGCTTGCTCTGGATAGAACTTCCAGCACTATGTTGAATAGGAGTGGAGAGACTGGGCAGCCTTGTCTTGTTCCTGATTTTAGAGGAAAAGTTTTCAATTTTTTACCATTTAGTATGATGTTAACTGATAGTTTACCATAAATGACCTTTATTATGTTGAAATATTTTTCTTCTATACACATTTTGTAGAGTGTTTCAAATATAAAAGGATGCTGTATTTCATCAAATGCCTTTTCTGCATCTATTGATAGGATCATATGGTTTTTGTTCTTTGTTTTGTTGATATGGTGTATTACTTTGTTTTATATATTTTGAAGTATATTTCTTTCTGGGATGAATCCCACTTGATCATGATGTATTTTTTAATGTGTTGTTGTATTTGATTTGCCAGTATTTTATTTAGGACTTTTGCATCTGTATTCATTAGAGATGTTTGTCTGTAGTTTTCTTGTTTTTGTGTTGTCCTTTGCAGGTTTTGGTATGAGGGTTATGATGGCCTCATAAAAGGTGTTTGGAAATATTGCTTCTTCGTCAACATTTTAAAAGACTTTGAGAAGGATAGGAATCAAATTTTCTTTGAATGTTTGGTAGAATTCACTAGTGTAGCTGTCTGGCCCTGGACTTTTATTTTTGGGGAGGTTTTTTATAGTTGTTTCTATTTCCTCCCTGCTTATGGGTCTATTTAGGCTTTGTAGTTCTTCATAATTCAGTCTAGGAAGATTGTATTGTTCTAGGAATTTATTCATTTTTTATAGATTGCTGATTTGGTGGCATAGTTTTTCATAGTATTCTACAATAATCCTTTATGTATCTATGATATCTGTGGTAATCTCCCCTTTTTCATTTTGGATTTTGTTTATATGAGTTCTTTCTTTTTTGCCTTAGCTAGTCTTGCCAGAGATTTGTCACTTTTATTAATCTTTTCAAAGAACCAACTCTTTGTTTTATTAATTTTTTCTTTAGTTTTTCTGTATTTCATTTATTTCTGCTCTAGTTTTTACTATTTTCTTTCTTTTGCTTGTTTTCAGTAGCCTTTCTTCTTTTTCTAGTTCCTTAAGATGTGATGTTAAGTTGTTTACTTTCCCTGTCTCTTGTTTTTACATATAAGCCTGTAATGATATGAACTTCCCTATTATTACTACTTTCGCTGTATCCCAGAGATTCTGATATGTCGTGTCGTCATTATTGTTTGACTGTATGTATCTTTTGATCTCTGCTTTTATTTCTTTTTTGACCCAGTTATTTTTTAGAACTATGTTGTTTAATTTCCACATTTTGTGGGTTTGTTTACTTCTTTTTTGCAGCTGAATTCTAGTTTCAAAGCCTTATGGCCACAGAACATGCTTGGTATAATTTCAATCTTTCTAAATTTGTTGATGTTAGTTTTGTGGCCCAGCATATGGTCTATTCTTGAAAATGTTCCGTGTACACTGAAGAAAAATGTATACTGTGACAGTCTTAGATGAAATGTCTTGTAGATGTCTATTATGTTCATTTGTTCTAGTGTTTCATTTAAGGCTGATATTTCTTTGATTTTCTGGTTAGATGAACTATTCAAAGACATTAGTGGTGTATTGAGATCTCCAAGTGCGATTGTATTTTTGTCATTTTGTATTCTTAGATCAGTTAGTAGATGTATTATATATTTTGGTACTCTCTGGTTTGGTGCATATATATTAAGAAGTGTTACATCTTTGTAATACAATGTTCCCTTTGTTATTATGAAATGTCCATCTTTGTCTTTGGTTAACTTTGTTGTCCTGTAGGCAGCACTGTCAGATATGAATATGGCTACACCTGATTTTCTTTGGATATTATTTGCTTGGACAATTGTTTTCCAACTTTTCACTTTAAATCTATTTTTATTCTTGTAGTTTAGATGTCTCTCTTGAGGGCAGCATACAGGTGAGTTTTGCTTCTTGATCCAATCTGATACTCAGTGCCTTTTTTTTTTTTACAGGGACAAAGAGAGAGAGTCAGAGAGAGGGATAGATAGGGACAGACAGACAGGAATGAAGAGAGATGAGAAGCATCAGTCATCAGTTTTTTGTTGTGATACCTTAGTTGTTCATTGATTGCTTTCTCATATGTGCCTTGACCGTGGGCCTTCAGCAGACAAAGTAACCCCTTGCTCGAGCCAGAAACCTTGGGTCCAAACTGGTAAGATTTTTTTATTCCTCAAGCCAGATGAGCCTGTGCTCAAGCTGGCAACCTCGGGGATCTCGACCCTGGGTCCTCCACATCCTAGTTCAATGCTTTATCCACTGTGCCACCGCCTGGTCAGTCTCTGTGCCTCTTTATTGAAGAATTTAATCCATTTACATTTAGTGTAATTATTGACACTTGAGGATTTCCTATTGCCATTTTATATACTGCTTTTTGATAGCTCTGTGTCTTGTTTGGTTCTTCTTTTTTGTTTTTCTGTTATTTGTTTTTGTTTGTTTGTATTCCATACTTCTATCTTCTCTTTCTCCTTTTCTTAAACTATGTGTTTCAGTACTGGCATTTTCAGGAGTGGTTACTAATAGCTTATTAAAAGAAAAATCATCATATTTATTCGAGTCCATTATCTCATGAGTGTTTCTTAACTACATCCTCATTTGCTACTACTGATCTTTATCCTATCCCCTTTTATGTTATTGTTGTCATATATTATCCTTGTTTTTATTTTGGTCTTGTTGAAGCTTTTACTTGTAGTTTTGTTTTGTTTTTTTCTTTGTATCTGGTTTGATGGCCCTCTAGTATTTCCTGTAATGGGGGCTTTCTGGTGATAAATTCCCTCAGCTTCTCTATGTTTGTAAATGTTTTCATTTTTCCTTCATATTTGAACAATAGCTTTGATGGATATAATATTCTTGGCTGGTAGTTCCTCTCTTTCAGTATTTTTTTGTATTTTTCTGAAGTTGGAAATGGGGAGGCAGTCAGACAGACTCCCACATGTGCCCGACTGGGATCCATCTGGCATGCCCACCAGGGGGTGATGCTCTGCCCATCTGAGGCATCACTCTGTTGCAACCAGAGCCAATCTAGCGCCTGAGGCAGAGGCCACAGAGCCATCCTCAGCACCTGGGGCCAACTTTGTTCCAATGGAGCCCTGGCTGCAGGAGGGGAAGAGAGAGACAGAGAGGAAGGAGAGGGGGAGGGGTGGAGAAGCATATGGGTGCTTCTCCTGTGTGTCCTGGCTGGGGATCAAACCCGGGACTCCTGCATGCCAGGTCAATGCTCTACCACTGAGCCAACCGGCCAGGGCCTCTTTCAGTATTTTAAATGTTGGGGTCCACTCTCTGGCTTGTAGAGTTTCTGCTGAAAAATCTAATAGTAGCCTAATGAGCCTTCCTTTATATATTATATTCTTCTTTTTCCTAGATGCCTTGAGAATTCTTTCTTTATCACTGATTTGTGATATTTTAATTATGATGTGCCTTGGAGTAGGTCTGTTTGGGTTGAGGTAACTCAGTATTCTGTTTGCTTCATGGATTTGTGGCTCTAATTTTTTCCACAGGCCTGGGAAGTTCTCATCAATTATTTGTTTCAATATGTTCTCCATTCTTTGTTCCCACTCTTCTTTTTCTAATATACTCATTATTCTTGTATCACTCTTTCTGATATAGTCAGACAATTCTTATAGGGCTTTCTCATTTTTTTAAAATTTGTGCATCTCTCTCTTCTCTCTGTAGTATCTCTATTTGTCTGTCTTCAGTGTCACTAATTATCTCCACTATCTGGCCTGTTATATTTGCTAAGATGGTTACCTCATTTTTCAGTTTATGTATTGAGTTTTTTATCTCTGTTTGGTTCTTTTTTATAGTTTCAATTTTCTTGGTGAAGTACTCTTTTTGCTCATTAAATTGTAATTTGAGCTCACTTTCAGTGCTTTCTTGTATCTTATTGAGTATTTTTAGAACTTCAATTTTGAATTCTCTGTCATTTAGCTTCAAGGTTTTCATGTAATTGAGATTTTTTTCTGGAGATTTTTTATCATCTATTTGAACAATATTTCTGTCTTGTATATCCATATTTTATTTCTTTTTCCTTGATGACATTTATGAGTGGTATTGTTTATAACACTAACGAGAGCTAACTAACAAAAGATAAAAATAAAAATTGAAAAAATACAGTGAAAAAATAAAAATTCTGTAAATAATGATAAATAGAACAAAAACTACAGATAACAAGAAGCAGAAACTGAGGAAAAATGAAAAAAGAAGAAAGAAATTAAGTAAAAAACAAGCACAATGCCAGAGAAAAAGTATGAGTCCAAAATATATTAATTTGATGAATAATGACATTCAGGTGAGTGGGAAAAAAAGGAGGGAGAAGGGGAAGAAAAGGGAAGAAAGAAAAAAAAGAAGTAAAAGGGAATGTGGGAAAAATGAAACACTTGCAAAAAACAAGAATAATATATATAACAAGTAAGGATAATGAAGTTCAAATGGGAAAAAGAAAAAGGAAAGAAAAATATTGAGAAATATTTGAGAGGTAACATATTTCTTTTTCTGGCAGAAGGCTCTGTTCTACAAGATTTGCCCCTGTGATATTCTTGGGTGGATTTCTGCTGAGGTGTTGCTGCCATAATGATATAGGCAGGGCCACAGTCATGTTGGTAGGAGCGGCTTGCTGTTTGGCTTTGCAATTTTATTGCTTTAGAAATGGCTAATTGGGGTACTCCAGTGCCTCCCCAGGTTCCAGTAGACCAGGGGATCAAGCAACTGGGCAAGCTCACCTCTCACAGGAGAGAGCAGCCTGGAGATTCAGCTGAGGGGGATCTGGCACCGCCACTGTCCACACAGCAAGGGGAACAATGTGGGACCTAGGGGGGCTTGGGTGACAGAGCCTGGATCCTCCTTCGATATCACTCAAAGTACAGCCCTGGGCAGGGCAGGGCAGGGGCTGTGTGCCTCGAGCAGTGTCTGAGCTTCAGGAGCAGGCAGGGTGCAGGTTGCAGATCAAGCATACCTCCATACCATACCCCGAGGACTGCACAGGGAGCTGGAACATGCTTCTGATCCAGGCAGACCAAACGTTGTTGGCCCACACGGGCAAGTAATGCACCCCTCAGTACCCTGTGGACCAATCTCCATGGGTTATTCATGCGCAGTTCTTGGGAGCGTGCCACAGTCTTTGTGAGAATCCAGTACCTGCAATTGCAAATGTGTGCGGCAGACGCTGGGAACTGGATCTTCGTTGCCGGCCATACTTCAACTCCTTCCCCTCAGTCTCTCCTGTTCTCCAAGATCTGAAACAGAGCCTGAGCTAAAAGTACCTCCATCCCTCAGATCAGTGAGAAAAGAGAAAAGCTCTTCCCTCCAGCATTTTTCTTTTGTGACAAATTCTATCTTTGGTCTGCCTTCTTGCACAATCATATCTTTGTCTGTCTGGTGTGTGTATATTTCAGGTTCATCTGGGGTTTTCTTCTCTGCATATAGGTGTAGAATTTCTTGATATTTCAGGGGAAGGGGTCTGGAGTATTTCTCTTACTGCCATTTCTCTGACATCACTCACTGTTTTCTATTTGTGTCATCTGTACTTTGTTCCTCCTTTTCTCTTCTTTGGGATTAATTTTATATATATATATTTTAAATTTTAATTTATTGTCTTGACATGGTTTCATTGTCCCACTCAATATAACACCGTCTACACACCACTTTTTCTTCCCCATGCTCCAAGCAAAGTCCCTTTCCACTTCCATTTTCCCTCTTTTACTCCCCCACCCCTAACTCCATCCTTCCTTTTACTCTGACAATTGCTACCCTGTTATCTGTATATAAATGTTATGTATATGTGATTTTGGCTAATCCTTTTACCCACTTTGTTCCCATTCCCTCTTGCCCCTTACATCTGACAACCCTTTATTTGTTCCCTATGACCCTATCTCTGTTTCTATTTTGTTCTTCAGTTTATTGTGTTCATTAGTTTCCACATATAAATGAGATCATATGGTGTTTTTCTTTCTCTGCCTGGCTTATTTCACTTATCATAATAATCTCCAGGCCCATCCAAGCTATAGCAAAGATAAGATTTCCTTCTTCTTATGGCTGTGTAGTATTCCACTGTGTAAATATACCACAGCTTTTCTATCACCTTGGGCACTGATGGAAATTTAGGCTGTTTTCATATTTTAGCTATGGTAAACAACACTGCACTAAACATGGGGGTGCATATCTTCTTTTGAATTAATGTTTTAAGATTTGTAGGATATATTCCTAGAAGTGGGTCATAAGGCAGTTAACTTTTTTTGGAAATGCCATACTGTTTTCCACAGTGGCTGCACAAGTCTACATTCCCAGCAGCCGTGCATGAAGGATCTTTTTTTTCCACACCCTTGCTAGCACTTGCTGTTTGTTGATTTGTTTATGAAAGCCAATTTGACAGGTGTCAGGTAATATCTCACTGTAGTTTTAATTTGCATTTCCCTGATAATTAGTGACATTGAGCATTTTTTCATATGCATATTGACTATCTGCATGTCCTCTTTGGAGATGTGTCTGCTCAGATCTTTTACCTATTTTTTAAATGGATTTTTTTTATCTTCTTGGTGTTTAGATTTAGAAATTCTTTATAAATTTGGGTTATTAACCCCTTATCGGATGTAATGGCACATATGTTTTCTCACAGAATAGGCTGTCTTTTTATTTTGTTAGTAGTGTTTTTTTGCTATAAAAATGGTTTTCAATTTAATATAGTATCATTTTTTTCTTTATTTCACTTATCCAAGGAGATATATCAGCAAAAAATATTGCTATGAGACATGTGTAAGTCTACTGCTTATGTTTTCTTCCAGGGTTTTTCTTACGATTTCATGACTTACATGTAAAACTTTTATCCATTTTGAGCTTACTTTTGTGAATGGTGTAAGCTGGTACTCTAGTTTCATTTTTTTGCATGTGTACTACTTTTTTTAAAAAAAGATTTTTATTTATTCATTTGAGAGAAAGAGAGAGAGAGAGAATCAGGGAGGAGCAGGAAGCATCAACTCCCATATGTGCCTTGACCAGGCAAGTCCAGGGTTTCAAACTGGCAACCTCAGCATTTCAGGTCCACACTTTATCCACAGCACCACCACAGGACAGGCTGTACTACTTTTTTTTTTCCATTGTATACTCTTGCTTTCTTTGCCAAATATTAACCATAAAGTGGTGGGTTTATTTCTCAGTTCTTAGTTCCATTCCTTTGATTTCTAGGATTGTTCTTATGCCAGTACCAGACTTTTAATTACAATGGCCTTGTAGTGTAGCTTCTTATCAGGAAGTGTAGTACCTTCCACATTGTTCTTTATTTTCAAGATTGTGGAGGCTATTGGGGTTCTTTTTGGTTCCATATAAATTTTTTGAATATTTGTTCTAGATTTCTGAAGTATACCATTGATATTTTAATAAGAATTACATTGAATCTATAGATTGCTTTGGGTAGTATGGACATTTCAATGATGTTAACTCTTCCTCTGCATGAATACAGTATATGCTTCCACTTCTTTGTATCTTCCTTGATTTCTTTTTTCAACATCTTATAATTTTCTGAGTGCAAGTTTTTACCTTCTTGGTTAAATTTATTCATAGGTACTTTTTAGTTATTGTTGCAATAGTAAATAGAATTTTTTTCCATAATTTCTCTTTCAGACAGTTCATTATTGGTGTATTAAAATGCCAATAATTTCCAAATATTAATTTTATATCAAGCTACATTGCCAAATTCATTTATCAGGTCTAGTAGTTTTTTGGCTGAGACTTTAAAATTTTCTCTATATAGTATCATGTCATCAGCAAATAATGACTCTTTTACTTCTTCCTTTCCAATTTGGATGTCTTTTATTTCTTCTTCTTGTCTGATTGTTGTGGCTAGGCCTTCCATTACTATGTTGGGTAAGAGTGGGAAAATGGAACATCCCAGTCTTGTTCATGATTTTAAGGGAATTGCTTTCAGTTTTTACCCTTTGAGTATGGTGCTCACTGTTGGCTTGTTATATATGTTTTTTATTATGTTGAGGTATGTTCCCTCTATTTCCACTTTGCTGATAGTTTTTATCATAAATGGTGTTGGATTTTATCAAATAATTTTTCTGTTATTGACATAATTATGTGGTTTTTATCTTTCATTTTGTTTATGTAATTAATTATTTTTTATTAATTTGTGAATATTTTAAGTCTTGCCTCCCCAGAATAAACTCCAGTTGATCATGATGTACGTTTTTTTCAATGTATTGCTGGATCCAGATTGATAATATTTTGTAGAAAATTTTAGCATCTATGTTTATTAGGGATATTTCCCTATAGTTTTCTTTCTTTGTAGAGTCTTTTCTGATTTTGGAGTTAGTATAATGCATGTCTTGTAAAAAGAGCTTGGAAATCTTTCCTCGACTTTAATTTTTTTAATAGCTTGATAAAAATAGATGTTAGTTTTTCTTTGAATGTTTGATAAAATTCTCCTGTGAAGCCATCTAGTCCAGGACATTTATTTGCTAGTAGGTTTGTTTGTTTGTATTTTTCTGAAGTGAGAAGCAGGGAGGCAGAGAGACAGACTCCAGCATGTACCCGACTGGGATGCACCTGGCAAGCCCACTGGGGGTGATGCTCTGCCCATCTGGGCCATTGGTCTTTTGCAACCAGAGCCATTCTAGCACCTGAGGTGGAGGCCATGGAGCCATTCTCAAAGCCCAGGCCAACTTTGCTCCAATGAAGCCTTGGCTGCAGGAGAGGAAGAGAGAGACAGAGAGGAAGGAGAAGGGGAAGGGTGGAGAAGCAAATACGTGCTTCTCTTCAGTGCCCTGGCCAGGAATCAAACCCTGGACTTCATATGCCTGGTCAATGCTCTACCACTCAGCCAAATGGCCAGGGATTACTGGTACTTTTTGATAACTGTTTCCCTCTCATTTGTTGTAACCCATCTGCTCAAGTTTTCTGATTCTTTCAGATTCAGTTTGGAAGATTATGTGCTCCTATCCATTTTGCCCAGGTGGTCCAAAATTTTGGCATATAGTTTATCACAGTCTTTTCTTACAATCTTTTTTATTTCTGTGATTTCAGTTGTTACTTCTCTTTTATCATTTTTATTTTTATTTACTTGGGTTCTCTTTTTTTTTCTTAATAAGTTTGGTTAAAGTTCATCAATCTTGTTTACCTTTCAAAGAACCAGCTATTGGTTTCATTGATATTTTGTATTTATTTTTAGCCTCTGTGTTATTTATTTTCACTTGATTTTATTATTTCCTCCTTTTTACTTCCTCTGGACTTTGTTGTTTTTTCTAGTTATTTTAGCTGCAAGATTAGAGTGTTTATTTGATCTTTCTCTTGCTTCTTGAGGTAGGCCTGTAATGTTATGAACTTCACTCTCAGAGCTGCTTTTCCTGAGTCCCATAGATTTTGGGTTGCATGGTCATTTTTATTTGTTTCATATATTTTTTTCCTTGATCTCATTTTTAACACATTTATTATTGAATAACATGCTATATAGCTTCTAAGTGTTTGAATATTTTCTAGTCTTTTTTATTATTATAGTTAACTTCTAGCTCCATTCTATTGTGGTCAGAGAAGATATTTGATATGATTTCAATCTTCTTAAATTTATTGAGATTTCTTAGTGTCCTAACATTTGGTATGTACTAGAAAATGTATCATGAGCACTTGAAAAGAATGTATATTCTGCTGCTTTGGGGTGAAAGGTTCTGAGGATATCTATTGAATAGTGCTGGTCTAGTGTATCATTTAAGGCTACTCTTTCTTTGTAAATTTTCTTTCTTGAGAATCTATCCATTAATGTTAGTGGGGTATTAAAATCCCCTACTACTATAGTTTTGCTATTGATCTTGCCCTTTATGTCCATCAAAATCTGCTTTATATATTTAGGTTCTCCTATATTAGGTGCATAAATATTTACAATGGTTATATCCTCCTGTTGGATTGCTCCCTTTATCATTATGCAGTGACCTTTTTTATCCCTTACTACAGCCTTTGTTTTAAAGTCTATTTTTTCAGATATAAGTATTGCTACTCCAGCTTTTATTTTTCTTTTACATTTGCATGAAATACTTTTTTCCATCCCTTGACTTTCAGTCTATGAGTATCTTTTGTTCTGAGGTGGGTCTCGGAGAGACAACATACCTATGGGCCTTTTTTCTTATCTGTGTATCTACCTTTTGTCTTTTGATTGGAGCATTTAATACATTTATATTTAAGGTTATTATTGATATTTATTTATTTATTTATTTATTGTCATTTTATTTTTTAAATCTACAATGCTTTATTTCTAGATTTTTTTTCCTTTGCTCTTTTTACAATATTTCTTGCAGTAATGGTTTGGTTGTAATGAATTCCTTGAGTTTTGTTTTTGTTTTTTGTTTGTTTGTGGAACTTTTTATTTCTCCTTCAATTTTAAATGATAACCTTGCTGGATAAAGAAGTCTTGGTTGTAGGTTCTTGTTTTTCATCACTTTGAGTATTTCTTGCCAATCCCTTCTGGCTTCATGTGTTTCTGTTGAGAAGTAGGATGTCATACTTATGGGGGCTCCCCTGCAGGTAATTAACTGCTTTCTCTTGCAGCTTTTAGTATTTTTTTCTTTGTCTCTTAACTTTCACACTTTAATTATGACGTGTCTTGCTGTAGGTCTCCTTGGGTTCCTCTATAATGGGACTCTCTGTGCTTCTTAAACTTGTGTGACATTTTTCTTCATCAATTTAGGGAAAGTTTCAGCTATGATTTCTTCAAACAGGTTCTCTATCCCTTGTTCTTTCCCTTCTCCTTCAGGAACCCCTATGATACAGATGTTTCTCTTCATGTTGTCACAGAGTTCTCTTAGAGTTTCCTCAGTCTTTTTGAGCCTCTTTTCTTTTTGCTGCTCTGCTTCCATTTTTTCATTTCTCTTATCCTCTAAATCACTGATTTGATCCTCTGCTTCTTCCAGCCTTGACCCCTTTTACTGCAGTCTTCATTTCTGATATTGTATTTGTCATTTCTGAATGGTTATTTATTATTATTTTACTGTCCTATTTGATGTTTGCTATCTATTTATTTAGGTTCTCATTATGACCATCCATTGATGCTCTACGATCCTTGAGCATTCTAAAAATCATTATTTTAAACTCTGTATCTGGTAGTTTGGTTATTTCATTTCATTCAGTTTTTTTCTGTAGATTTCTCTTGTTGATTTATTTGGGTCACAATTCTCTCTCTGCCCATTTTGTCTCTGTGTTAGGTAGTGCTGTCTCATTTTGAAATTTTTGTGTTGTCTTTATGAAGAAGACAGGCTCGGTGGTACTGACCTTCAGGCCACCTGTTTTCCTTGTTCTAGGAATGCTTCTTGATAGTATTATTTTCTCTCTTGTTGTATGTGAGTATTAAATGTAGTCAGTCCATTCATGAGTTTGGTTAACCCTTCAGGATGGCTGGCTTTAAGGGTCAACCTTGATCATGTGTATTACACACTGTGTAACAATTGTCCTTCTGGGCATATTTTTTTCTCCACAGTGTCTGGTGCCCACTAGACTCCTCCTTTGGGCATGCTGCCTGTACAGCTAGCTGAATTTAGGGTTGGTGTTGTCTGCCACCAACTACCAGTTGTGTTGGCTCTAGCCCTTCTTGGGTTGGCATTGGCTGTTGTTTGTCACCGACTGTTGGCTTTTTTTCTGCAGCTACTGCACTTTTCGCTGTTTATGTCTGCATATTCTGTGCCTGGGTAGTGTGGGAGGGTATAACTTTGTATAAGTAACAGGTTTCTTCTGCTTAGAGGTGACCGAAGCTCCATAAAAGCCCCAATCTTCATAAGATTTGCCTCCACTTTTCAACTGCTCTGCCTTGTCTTGCAGCTCTTTCCAGAGTTTTCTATAGAAAGACTCTAGTGTGGGCCCAGACTGGCTTCACCCCACCAACCCCTCCACAAGTTGCAAGCTTGTTGGGTTAGTGCAGGTGAGGATGGGAATACAATGTTAGTGGGACCTCTTATTTCAGGGGTCTCTTGGGCAGTAGCTCATTACAGGGATTGTGGCCTCTACTCCAGAGCTTGATCACTCAGGCACTGTTTGATACTCAAATTTTATTTCTCCCCAACAAGGTGAGCAGTAGGTTCAGACCGAATGTGTCCAACAGTCCCCTCTGCAGAAGTTCTTTCAGCTGTTGAGAACCCCGTCTCAGGGAGGAAGACTGAGAGAGTCCTCTGCTAGGGCTGACCATTCTCTCTTGAAGGTGGCTAAGCCCCTCGACCAGATCCAACAATAGACTCACAGGGACCCACAATTTAAATGCCCATACTCCAAGTCTCTCTCCCTTCGTCCTGTGAAATTTAGCCTAGCTGGTCAGAATATCCAGTGCCTAGGCCTACTGACTGTGAAGCTCCACCCTATCCAATGCACATGAACTGCTGTGCCTGTGCTGATCACAGAGAGCAAACTTGCCTCAGCTGGGCCAGGTGTAAGGAGCCCTTCCTTAAGTTACCACTTTAGCAAGGGTTGTTAGGTCCTGAACCAAAGCTTCCTGCAGCTGGCCCCTGGATGTGCCAGCCCTGGAACTCTGTAGCAGGAGCCCAGCGCAGACCAGTGGGAGACACTGCACATGACTGGCCCTCAGCAACCTTCTTGGAGATACAAGAAATTAAGAGTTTGTGACTGCTTCTGCTGGGCCCAGGTGTACATAGAAATACCTCGCTGCACTCCTAGGCTGCTTTTACCCACTCTGGTCCTGGGGGAAAGTCTGCTCAAATGGCCAAGATTCCCTGAGTCCCACCTTTTGCAGCCTCTGTCTGCTGGCTGCTTGTTAGGCTCAGCTGCTGAAAAAGCCTCTGCTAGAGTCTGAAGCCTGCAGCAATTTAGCAATTAGGAAAGGTGGTGAATGTGGCTCCTCTCCTCAGCCTCAGGTGTCAGACTGTCTAGACTTTTTTCACAGACTTCAGTATGGTGTGGCCCCAGGAGTTTGGTTGGTATGGCCTCTGAAACTCAGAGATGTGGTCTACCCACTTTCTGGACAGATTCAACTGAGTCTCTGATGAGGTGGAAGCATCAGTCATAGACTCGGGAGAGTGTGAGGGGGAGCTCCCGTCTCAAAACCAGAAAACTGAGTCACTGACATGCCCCCTGCTTTCTGGCCTCTCAGAATGACCCAATGCCATGCCTGGGGTAGGAGAGACTCCTGAGGGTGGAGCAGCTGCTTTTCTGCAGGCTAATGCCACTCAGAGGAGATTGCTCCACCCAAGAAGATGTTGACTCCAGTACTGGAGTATGACTGAGCACAAGGGTTCTGGTTTCAGTCCCCCAAAGCATCTCTCCTTGGGCCTCCAATTTTACACTCTCCTTCTGCAACTCCAATCCTCTCAGCTCTCCCCCGCCAGAGCCCCAGGTAATTGGCTATGTATGAGATTTTCTTTGTGGGCCTTTTAAAACAGAATCTGTGTCCAAGAGGTGTGTCTCTTTCTCGCAGACAAACACTGCACTTTTCACAGCTGAATGCTGTCTGGACGGCTCTTCTAGGCTCTGGGGCTCTAAGTGGGGGCTCTAGGCTTGGGGCTGAGCATCCACACCTCTCAGGGCAAACCTTCCGCAGTGAGAGTCCCTCCGGGCCGCTACTTGCACCTGGGAGTGGGGCAGCCCTTTCCATGTCTTTGTCCTTCTTACTAGTCTCGGTGTGGCTTCTTCTGTGATCCTTGGTTATAGATTCCTCTTAGTTTAGTCCAAAGTTGGTTCTGAAAGATGATTGTTCTTAAATAAGTTGTAATCCAATTTGTTCCTGGGAGCTGGCAGTTGAAACGTCCTCCTACTCCGTCATCATCTTCCTTTCCTGATGTATTTTTCAGTTCACTAATTTTCCTTCTACAATGCCTAATTAGCAATAAATATCATTTAGTACATTTTAGGTCTATATTTGTAACTGATCTGAAGTTGTTAGCTACCTCAGCTGGGCATGGGTGCATATAGGAGAGTTCATGCAGGGAACAGGTCAATGGCCACCAGGTCTTTAGCAAGTCTGCAAAAGGCACTAGAAACCTCAAAACCTTCTGAAACTTGCCAGCCTCTAATAATGCTCAGCCACTGAAAGAATTTGGGGTGGTACAAAATTTAGATGAGGCAGGGTCTCAAGGAGTCACCAGGGTGAGCTGTGTGTGGTTGATCAGGTTAATACAGATTCAGATTTGACACCAGTGCTGAGCCTGAGGTCATTCAGCAAAAGTCTCATATTAAAATGAGGCCAGCTGCTCCCTGCCTGGGGCTTGCAGTCTGGCAATGTCTAATTGAATCATTACGATGGAGCTAGTAAAGGTAACCAAGTTAATGCAGATTCAAATTTGCTCAGCACTGGGAATATGATGACCATCCATCCAACCCTTTCCTAAAGCCACACAACTCTGTTTCTCCCTGTATGTCTTTGGCACTCCCCAAGTAGCTGTTCCTCTACCAAAGCCAAGGGAGAGTACCTAGAAGGGAGAACTTGTGCATGGTTTCTGTAAGGGGACACCTGGGATTCCATTAGCATTTTATTTCACACATATGGATGGAATCCCTGTTGATTTTCACAACCAGATAATATGTGGGCTTCTCTTCTGACACTGGTGTTCTGGGATGGAAGCCCAGTATGGAGATGAGATCCCTTGTTCCTCAGGTGGTACTTCTACAGCTAAGATATTCCTCCAGATTCACAACCTTCACTCATGGGTGTGAGGCCAGATGTTTTCATGTCTCAAGTTTTCCTACCAGTCTCTGTGTTATTTCTTTTTTATATCCTTAAGTATATAGGGTTTTTGTTAAGATAGGTTTCAGATTATTATCCAAGTTCATTGTTCTACAATTTAATTGTAATTTTGATGTTTTCATAGAGTGAAGTGAGTACAGAATTTACTTATTCTGCCATATTGACCTATATCAACATTTTCAGCACATAGACAAAAGGTCAAGTA
The DNA here is from genome assembly GCF_036850995.1 of Saccopteryx leptura. Taxonomy (NCBI): domain Eukaryota; kingdom Metazoa; phylum Chordata; class Mammalia; order Chiroptera; family Emballonuridae; genus Saccopteryx; species Saccopteryx leptura. The sequence continues at coordinate 101,424,670 of NC_089516.1, read as the reverse complement.
ACCGTTTTAATGTTGTTACTAATTCTACTATCTGTGTAGTTGTGGATTGATTTTCAAGTGATTTATTATTCTCCTAATTAATGGCTGAATAATATTACATTGTAAAAATATGTCATAATTTATTCAGTCAATCCAATATTAATAGACTTTCTGTTCTTTCCAGTTTGTACTAAATAATTAATGCTACAGTGGACATCCTATTTATGCCTTTGTGCAGGTATATCAATAGAATAAATTTCTTTTTTTAAGTGAGACAAAGAGAAGAACAGACAGGGACAGACAGACAGGAAGGAAAAGACATGAGAAACATTTACTCATAGTTGTGTCACTTTTAGTTGTTCATTGATTGTTTTCTCATATGTACCTTGATCAGGGGGCTTCAGCTGAGCCAGTGACCCCTTGTTCAAGCCAGCAACCTTCTACTTCAAGCCAGTGACCTTTTGGGCTCAAGCCAGTGACCATAGCATCATGTCTATGATACAATGCTCAAGCCAGCGACCTTGTGCTCAGGCTGTTCAGCCTGCATTCAAACTGGCAATCTTGGGGTTTTGAACCTGGGTCCTCAGCAGCCCAGAGTGACTCTCTATCCACTGTGACACTATCTTGTCAGGCAGGATAAATATCTTAAGTCAAGTTGCTGGGCTAGAGAGTATTGTCTTTTTAAAATTTATTTATTTATTTGAATTTTTAATTTGATAGTTATTCTGATCCTATTAAAAGGACTTGGCCTGTTCATAGAATTAATATATGGTACAGAAAAAACCTCAGCATCTGTCACTGAATGCCTGCTTTTGGTAGTCATTCAGACAGTACACATTTGATTTGTTCACTCTGACCTGCTTGATGATATTCCTCTTGTCTTTCCTATTTCTCTTAATTGACACTGACACTCAACTTCTATTTCTTTCTTAAGACTCCCTATGTGGCCACTCATTTTACATATATTTTGCCTTTGGACATAATTTCACTATTTTCTCCTTCAAAATCCAAGACTAAGGTCCTCAAAAGCATCTCTCATTTCCCATCTTCGTTCTGTGGAGCTAACTCACTGGTCTCTCTCCTTCCCAAATTATACATTATGGGAAAAACATCAAACAGTATTTAGAGGTCAACTTTATCCTAGATTATAAATACAGGGTTGCATGCTTATCTATCAGCTACTCAGATGAAGCTGTGTTCACCATGTTTGCACATGCCCTACTTAGCTTGATAGAGATCCATGATACCAGCTTCGGGATCCAAATGTTGCTATATACTCACCCATCCTTTACAATAGAATCAAAAAAGCTGTTTTTCTTGTCTTTACTGTCTCCTGCATGCTTAGAGACATGATTTATTCAGGCTTAGGCCTCTTGGAGGTTCAGAAACTACCTGAATTTTTCAACTAATCTGAGAAAATATTTGGCAGCCCAACTTGTCAAAGGAGAGCCAATGAACTATCACTGAATTAAGGACAGGACAGACACAGGGCTCTTAAGCTGCATGGTTGACCAAATCCTGGTCAAATGAAACCATATATCTACTTAATTCATATCTATGACTGTGAACAACCACTACCAGTGGGTGTTTTTAATTGGGAGTCCCATAACTCTCAAGATCACCTCGTAGATAAATATATGAGATGAAATAACTGGACACTGCTTCCCATTCCCCACTATCCAACTGCCCTTGGTTTTGGACTTAGACTTTCTGGAATCTAAAGACCTAGCCACTTACACAGGAGAGAAGTCTCAGTGGGTTGGACATAGCAAAGAACATAGATGCATGGGGTAAATTCACAGAGTGGTTAGCTAGATTCAGAAAACCATGATATTGATAATAATAATTATCTTGAAGTGTTCTAAATGATGGTGGTGGTGGTGGTGGTGTGTGTATTATTGTTTCCAATGCTGATGTTTTCTTTAACAATCCAGCATTGCTTAGTATATTTCATGTCTTAGGCTTCAGCATTCTAGAAGCTTACAGCTTCTTATATCTAATACAACATAAGAGAGTGTAAATAGCAATGGATGTGAAAGTCATTATTACTGTGAAAATAAGTATTTCTACCTGAAATAAATGTAACAAATTGTGGGAAAACTCAGGAATAGTAAAGAGAGGAAACCAAGGTACTGTTAATAACAGTTAAAACAGCAAAGGTACTCCTTCAGTTACTACTTGATTGATGTTCTCCATCTGATCTCTATATTAACTAGCAGTAGGTAGCTGACAAATAGATATTAATGTGAATGACCTTGAATAGGGTCCTCCAAATTCAGAATAATATTTAAGGCAATAATGGGAGAACTTGTAACTAAATAGTTTAGATCCACAGGTTCTTTTGATAAAAAAAAATATCATAGCTGGGGTAGATAGGGAGCTCATGCTGACTATGCAATGAATGATTTTTTTTTCAGGACATCTGCCACTACAATGATTGTGTGTGTGTGTGTGTGTGTGTGTGTGTGTGTGTGTGACAGAGACAAAGAGAGGGACAGAGAGGCAGGAAGGGAGAGAGATGAGAAGCATCAATTCTTTGTTGTGGCTCCTTAGTCTCCTTAGTTATTCATTGATTGCTTTCTCATATGTGCCTAGAATGGGGGGTGGGGGCATTCCAGCAGAATGAGTGAACCTTTGTTCAAGCCAGTGACCTTGGAATTTAAGCCAGAGACCTCGGGCTCAAGCCATTGACCGTGGGGTCATGTCTATGATCCCATGCTCAAGTCAGTGACAATTGCTCAAGCTGATGAGCCCATGCTCAAGCTGGAGACCTTGGGTATTTGAACCTGGGTCCTCCACATCCTAGTTTGACAATCTATCCACTGCGGCACCGCCTGGTCAAGCTACAATGATTTTTAGAGTTTGAAACTGGGGCACATTAGAAATAGTTTATTTGAACCTGTACATAGAAAACCCCAACGATTCTACTGATAAATTATTAGAAACAATAAACAAATCCAGTAAAATTGCAGGATACAAAATCAATATACAGAAGTCCACTGCTTTTCTATATGCCAACAATGGAACTTCAGAAAATGAATAGAAAAAAATTCTTCTTACAATTGCAACAGAACAAAAAATACTTAGGAAAAAACATCAAAAAAATATGAAGGACCTATACATTGAAAACTACAAAGCACTTTTTTTTAATGGAAAGAAAAACACAATAAAGTGAGAAAATATTCCATGTTCATAAATTGGAAGAATCAACATAGTTAAAATAGCCATATTACCCAAAGCAATATACAAAATTAATGCAATCTCCATTAAATCCCAATATCATTTTTAAACAAATAGAACAAAATATCACCATATTTGTATGGAACCTTAAAAGACCCCAAATAGCCAAAGCAATCCTGAGAAAAAAATGATGAAGCCACAGGTATCACACTAACTGACTTCAAATTATACTATAAAGCCATGAAAATCAAAACAGCATGGTATTGGCAAAATAATAAATAAATAAACATACAGACCAATAGAACAAAATTGAGAACCCAAAAATAAAACCACATATATATAGACAAATAATCTTTGACAAAGGAGCCATAATTATTCAATGAAGAAAGAAAGCCTCTTTAAAACTAGTACTGAGAAAATTTGAAAGGCACATGCAAAAGAGTGAAACTTGACTACACTTTGTCCCCTTGCACAAAAACTAATTCAAATGGGTCAAAGACCTAAATATAAGACCTGAAACAGTAAATTACATAGAAGAATACATATGTACTAAATTCATAGAACTTAGCTATAGAGAACATTTTGTGAATTTGACCTCAAAGCCAGGAGAAGTAGAGGCAAAAATAAATGAATGGGACTACATTAAACTAAAATCCTTCTTCATAGCAAAAGAAACCAACAACAAAACAAAATAGCAGCCAACCAAATGAGAGATGATATTCACAAACAACAGCTCTGATAAGGGATTAATATAAAAAAAAAACATAAAAAACTAACAAAGCTCAGCAATAAACAAGCACCAATCCAATTAAAAAATGGGAAGAGGGCCCTGACCGGTTGGCTCAGTGGTAGAGCATCAGCCTGGCATGTGGAAGTCCCAGGTTCAATTCCCAGTCAGGGCAGACAGGAGAAGCACCCATCTGCTCCTTCCCCCTTCCCCCTCTTCTTCCTCTCTGTCTCTCTCTTTCCTTCCCTCAGCCAAGGCTCCATTGGAGCAAAGTTGGCCCAGGCGCTGAGGACAGCTCCATGGCCTCTGCCTCAGGTACTAGAATGGCTCTTGTTGCAACAGAGCAAAGCCCCAGATGGGAAGAGCATCGCCCCCTGGTGGGCATGCTGGTTGAATCCCAGTCGGGTGCATGCAGGAGTCTGTCTGACTGCCTCCCTGCTTCTAACTTTGGGAAAATATAAATGAATGATTGAGGATCTGAACAGACACTTCTCTCAAGACATACACATAGCCAGCACATTTATGAAAAGATGCTCATCTTCACTAGTTATTAGAGAAATGCAAATCAAAACTACAATGAGATACCACCCCAGAGCTATTAGATTGGCTATTTTTAACAAGACAGATAATAACAAGTGGTGGAGAGGCTGTGGAGAGAAAGGAAACCTCATTCACTGCTGGTGAGAATGTAAATGTAAACTGGTACATCCATTAAGAAAGAAAGTATGGTGGTACCTCAAAAAAATTAACAATAGGGTTATCATATGGCCCAACAATCCATTTACTGGGTATCTACCAAAAGACCTCAAAAACACTGGTACACAAAGATAGAAGCACGTTCGTGTTCATCACAGCATTATTCACAATGGCCGAGACATGGAAACAGATGAGGTATCCATAGAGTATTGGATAAAGAAGATGTGATACATATATTCAATGAAATACTACTCAATCAAAAAAAAATAATAACATATTGCCATTTATGACAACATGGATGGACCTTGAGAACATTACACTACGTGAAACAAGTAAATTAGAAAAAGCTAAGACTGTATAATTTCACACATAGGTGTGATTTAAAACTGAGACTTATGTACATAGGTTAAACTAAAATGGTAGGGGGAGAGGACTTGGGGAGATTAATAAAGGGGGCATAATAAAGGGTAATAGTGAGGAAAAATGAGTTGTCTTTGGGTGATGGACTTAGAACATGGTCAGCACTTCAAATGCTATAGAGATGTTACCTGAAACTTATATACTCTTAGTGATCAATGTCACCACATTAAATTTAATTTCTAAATTAAAAAAATAGTTTACTGTGAGGTGGTATCTCAAATGTGTTTGTAGATCTGAAGTGAAAGCAGAAGGCTCTTGGATCTACTAGATCTATTAGTCTTTTCCTTGACTTGGAAACAGCTATTATAAATAATATTTCATTGAAGATGCTGTGTCAGAGGTGAAACCACTACTAAAAACCATGTTCAAGGTATTGACTTGAATGGACCACAATAGCTAACAGAGTGGGGTTATGGTATAAGAGAAGTACTTGTGTGTGAGCCTCTCTAGCTTGGAAATAAAATCACCTACTCTCACAGAATAGGCAATCTCAACATTCTCTGGATCTTAGGGCTCTTAATGCATTGGCCTGGATCTCATCCAGGTGCTTCTATGAGTAAGCATCCATCTGCTGCCTACTCTATTTGTAGAATCTAGTGGTAGTGGTGTAGAGCTTAGAGTTTAAAATATTGAAACCTGAAACCTAACTTTTCAACTCATGTATGTCACTTAATCTCTTTAAGTATTAGTTTCTTCATCTCTAAAATGGGGTTAATAATAGTACTAACTTCAAGATTTTTATGAGGATTTAAATAAAATAATTTGGATAAAGAACTTATCCCAGTGCTTAATACACAGGTTTAATTTAACATTGGTTATTATTTTATTTGGGGCTGGATATCCCAAAAAGTCTTTTGGAGGATCTACCAGTGAGGGGCTGTGTAAGGCCAGTGGCCATGGCCAGGCAGGTCCACACTGGATTTGGGCAGATAGTAAAGAACTATGGAGCCAGAGGATATTGAGCCATTCCATTTGTTAAAGTCTCACAATGGCAGATGAGCAAGCAGGCAGGGAATACCACTTCTCTCTTTCTCTCTCTCAGGGCTCCCAAGCAATAGAGGCTAGGGGGGGAAACCTCTTCTCTGGCAAACAATAGCAAACAATGGCCCCTCCCAATGGTGGCAGGCAATCCACAATTTATAATCTGCCACCCTGAGGGCAAGCATCTGCATCCTTACATAGACTATACACATGAGGTGCTGCCCTGTGCTCATGAAGATGAAGTGCTTCACCAGATGAAGTGCAAGCGAGCAAGCCTAACACACTTCTTTGTCCAACATTCCACCCCTTTAAGGTTGCTAGCTAGCTTCACAATCTACATGACAGGTATCTTCTGCTATGGTCTCTATGTGAAGGGTGAAGTACTTTACATAAACAAACAGACTACAGCAACAGAACAAGTCATGCAATTACAATAATTACAAAGGTACCCTTCACAATGTCTCCCTGAGCACTCTGCTCAAGGCACTAACTCGAGGCCCCTCCCCATGGTAGGTGGGAGGGTCTGTCTAGTGCAGGGCTGTGTCCATGGAAACCATAAAGTGTCCTTGGTGCATCTCTGCAACTGGATGAGAGCAGCTTCCCAGAGCAGGAAGGGCTCCATCAGACTGCTCCCCTCAAACACATCAGGTTCTCTGATGCTTTTTCCAAAAGCAGCATGTCTATCCAACAAGGGAGTTGGTGTCCTCCTCTGGTTGCAGTCCAAGAATTTGTTACACTGCTCAATAATCAGTCCAGGATAGACAGACCAGCTGTCTGTACAAATCACCAAGATAAAGGTTCATTATAGGTAACTAGGCATACAGCTTTTTATTAATGAAACTCAATGCCTTTTCATAAGCATTCTGTCCATTGCCACAAGTCCCATCCAAAACCCTCAGCAAGCTTACAGGGCTTGGCAGGGTCAAACACATTCAAGACCCATGCTGCCTTGATAGTTTTATTTGTTGCTGCTGTCACTGCAAAGGAAACTCAGGGCAGAAAAGAAGCATAGGAGAATTCCTTGTGATGTGAATCATGCACATAAACAAGTTTTATAGGGTTTCTTTGATCACAGCATGAGCAAAAAGAGCTAGAAAGGGCAATGACTCAGTTTATACAGACAGAATATCTTCCCAGCTATCCTAGCTGTCTGATATATAGTAATAACAAATGGAAACAGTTCAAAATGTGGCCCACTATAATGCATTGGCTTGGAATGTTGAGGTCGCTGCTTCAAAGCTCTGGATTTGTCCAGTCAAGGTACATATGACAGACAATCAATAAACAATTACAGTGAAACAACTATGAGATGATACTTCTAGCTCCCTCTCCCCTCTCTCTCCTCTCTCTGTAAAATCAATATAAAATCTTTAAAAAGGGGGGGCCATTTTCACCTCAAAAATGTGGTCCACTTTATTCACAATGAAGACACTAAACTGCTCAAAAATGATGACCTTCTTCATCTTGGAAGACTGAGCTGCTAGGTTTGCCTCAGTTGTCCTAGCCTATTGTAGTCTATGAGTATTAGTCATGGGTTTTGGACAGCCTTGACGCAATGCCTCTGTCTTTCTAGATTAGCCTTAATGGCCAGTAGTTTTTGTACCTTAACAAAGTTGGTAGAACATGAGCAGCAATATTTTCTTCTTGAAGAAGTAGACACAGAAAAGGACTATGATACAGCTAGAGTACCTTAAGTAAGATATGCATTCATAGGTACACTTGAAAGCATTGGTTTGAATGATGCTGGGCTCTCTAAGCCTAAGGTACCAAGATAAGGCCAGAGATGAAAAGTGGCTCCAGCTGCTAGAATAATAAGGCCATGCTGACAACTACATATAACCATTTCTCTCTTGAGATGGCTAATCTGGAGTTCAATGAGTTTGGTAAAATTAGGTAGAGGGAAGTGGTGATATTCCATAAATTTCAGTTATCAAGGGACCGCCTTGATTGACCTGGGATCACAATCTGGTGTGGTTGGTACTTCGTTAGGCACTATGTAGGCAACTTGGATGGCAAGGGCTTGGTTTAAGAAAATCACTTCTAGAATTTTCAAGGCCTTCCCAAAGGTGCTTCTGTTTCAAATGTCATAAATACCTTTGTTTGTGGTTCCTGTGAGAGCAGTTCAAAGGAAAAATTAGTATCTTATCCAGAAAGAAAACAAATTTCTGTCAACAACATTGTATAAAATCTACGGTCAGTAAACTATGGCTCTTTGGGCTAAAATAAGCTACTGCTTATTTAGCATACAAGCTAAGAATGGTTATTTCTGTTTGTTTGTTTTTTGAGACAAATACAGACAGAGGGGCAGATAGGAGCAGGCAGACAGGAAGGGAGAGAGATGAGAAGCATGAGTTATTTGTGTGGAACCTTAGTTTTTTATTGATTGCCTTCTCATATGTGGCTTGATCAGGGAGCTTAAGCAGAGTAAGTGACCCCTTGCTAATGTCAGCAACCTTGGGCTCAAGACAGTGACCATGGGGTCATGTCTATGATCCTGCACTCAAGCTGGTGAGCCCACAGTCAAGACGGATGAGCCCATGCTCAAGCTGCCAACCTCAAGGCTTCGAACCTGGGTCCTCTGCATCCCAGTCCATAGCTCTATCCACTGTACCACTGCCTGGTCAGGCTAAGAATGGTTCTTATAGAAAAAAATATTTGCAATTTATTTAATGGTAGGGAATGCTAATTTAAAAATCAATTAAGTAAAATTATTTTTAAAAAGTCAATTTTCTCATTAGTAGACCTGTATTATAAAAAATATATATAAACAATGATTATCATATTTGGAATTTTGTCAATAAAAACTTATAATAATTCTTTTTCTTTCTTATTTTATAAGCACCTACATAATATACTTGAATTTACTCTTGGCTCATAAGCCTGAAGTATTCAATATATGACCCTTCACAGAAGAAAGAGTTTGCTACCCTATGTAGCATAATAAAAGTAATAATAAATAATGCTAACTAATATTTATAGAGTGCTTATTGCATGTGCAGGATTCATTCAAAGAAGTTGACATGGATTATCACATTTAATCCTCACAGTAGGATCATTTGCCATTATTTTGATTATGTTCATTTTACAGTTGTTAAATCAAAGCACAGAAAATGTATGTAATTTGCTTAAGGGTAGAGAGGTAGGACATGGTGGACCCAGGATTTGAATTTATAGTCTACTTCTGAAATCCACATTGCCAACCACTGAGCTATATACATATGGATTGAGTATCTCTCAGGTACAAAAGTTAAACAGCACAATCAGACTGGCCAAGGCACATATGGAAAGTCAGCCTCCTCTTCTATCTCTCTTTGTCAAAGATGTAGGTCTCCCAGAATTGAGCCCTGTACTCTGAGAGGTCAGTGATCAGAGGAATAAGCATATTACACCTGTAGGAATCTTGGCAGAGATGTATCTTCCTGTTTTTGTTCGTCACAAGGAGCACCAGAGATTTTGTTGGGGTTAGGAGGCTTTATTCCCCCTAAAAGTCAGCTTTTGCAGACACTTAGGAGGCATAGGTGCTGGACTCTAGGGGGTACACACTTGGCAGAAAATGAACCCTGAGTACTGGGGTGATGCCCAATCACATGCATGGGAAGATAGCACTTATTTTTACCCTATCCTCTCAAACACCTCTTGGTCCATGTGTTCAGGTGAGAAATGAGGTAGGGCCCAGAAGATACAAACAACCCTGACAGCATAATGCAGAGTTAAAACAGATGTATTTGTTTTCAAAATGACAAGAGTGGGATAGTGATGGGAAAGGTGGGATATGGTTTTTCAGCTAGCAGAAGCCAAGGACCAAAGGTAATTCTCTTTAAAAAGCTGAATTAGTAAAGTCAAAACTTCTGGCCCAAGAAATCTGAAGCTCTCTAGGCTCATTGTATTTATGGGATATAGCATGGTGTAAACACCAGTTTAAAAGCTTTGAGGAATATCCCTTGAGCTCTTAATATTACTGAGTCAGAGAGAAACAACTTCAGGCCCCAAAGGTTACTTCAGTAGATCTCAGTACTCATTCAATGCTCCAAACACAATCCACATGGCCTTCTTCTGGCCTCCCTTCTAACTAGCAGTTTTTAGCATGCCCTTACAGCAGCATCTATGCTCCAGTAGGGAAAGATCTACATGCCCCATGTCTTGGTACCATGTACTTAAACTTGGACCTGATTTTCTCTCAGGACTTCAAAAAAAACTATAAAAATAAATAACAGTGAATACTTAATATATCACTTAATATGTCTCATTCACTGTTTTAAGTAATGTGTGTATGTGTGTGTGTGTTCCAACATCACCTTACAAAACCACTACTCTGTCCACCTTGGGGTTTTCTGTTTTCATAGGCTTCCTTGAGTAAAAATTTGAAGCCAGACAGACTTGTATTAGAATCCTGGCTCTGATGCTATATAAGCTGTATGAAATTGGGACACTTAATCTCTCTGAACTTCAGTTTCCTCATCTGTAAAATAAGAGTAACAGTAGTTCTTACTTCAAAGCTTGTTACAAAGATTAAAAATGTTAAATATCTAAAGTATTCAGAATCGTGCCTGTTACATTGTAAGCTATCAAAATATATTAGCACTTTCTTTTTTAGTGCATAAGATACTGTATTAGCTATAAGTACTAGTATAGCTACTTGGATTAATTTCCTGTTAGACTGTAAGCAATGGTGTGCTTAACAATCGGCTCCCCTTGGAAGCAAACAAACAAACAAAAAGCACCGTGATTTTTACTGCATAGTGATTTAAGTAGAAGAAATACTCCAACCATGACCAATTTCAGGTTTTAAACACAGAACCAGAGTTGGAAGGAATGTTATTGTAAATGATCTGAAGGGAGGGTGCTGTTTTTAAAACTGAAAATTTTAGCACTCAACATCACACATCTCGTGGAAAATGGGATTGCTGGCCATCCTAGGCTTCTTCTAATTATTCAAGAAATAGACACAGTCTCTAGCATATTGCCTGGCATTGAGTACCGTAGTTATTCAAGAAATATAGATGAGTTGAATGACGAGACATTTTTTGAAAGGTACAGCAAAGAAGGTGCTCCCTATTTTGGATCATGTCTAGTGGCCCAGATATGAATTTGGGCTTCAGACACTGGCTCTGTCACTTAATAGCTGCTCCTGGCCTCTATATCCCTATCTGTAACATCAATATGAAAGCACTCACCTCCTTGAAGTCCTGGAAGATTAAATATGGTAAGGAGTTAGAGTGCCAATGGTATTTCCTGATTCATAATAATTGCTCAGTAAATGCTAATTAACAAACAGCTCTCACTATGCCCTTCTCTTTACTTCCCTTGGGCCTTAAATTAGTTACTTAGTTTACTCTTCTGATTTCTTTGGATCCACTGCACTTGGATTTAAAAGAAAATAAAACAACGTAAGAGTAGGGAATTGGATGAGGACAGCAAGCTAGAAAGCCCACAATGGGATTTGCCTGGGAGTCCAAACCACACATGGGTTTGGCATAGTGGTCAACATCTGGGGTAATTTAAGGGAGCTCCAAGATCCATGGGCACCCATGGGCATGCACAATTCCTTTCAAAGATTCCTAACATTACCTTTTAATCTGCTTGGGAAAACAAGTTTTTTGGGGGTTTTTTTGTGGTTTTATGTTTTGTTTTGTTTTGAGAGAGAGAGAGAGACTCAGAGAGAGGGACAGATAGGGAGAGACAGACAGGAAGGGAGAGAGATGAGAAGCATCAATTCTTCATTGCGGCACCTTAGTTGTTCATTGATTGCTTTCTCACATGTGCCTTGACTGGGAGGGGCGACAGCAGAGCGAGCAACCCCTTGCTCAAGCCAGCGACCCTGGGCTCAAGCTCAAGCTGGTGAGCCTTGCTCAAACCAGATGAGCCCGTGCTCAATATGGCAACTACGGGTTTTCAACCTAGGTCCTCCGTGTCCCAGTCTGACACTCTACCCACTCCGCCACCACCTGGTGGTGGTGGGGAACAAGTTTTAAAGGGTCTAAACCTTAAAATACATTAGCCTGCATCTTGTCGTTTAAAAAAAGTGAACAAAGATTAAGGATTTCTGGGAATAGACCACAGAATCCTGAAATTCAGCAGAAAGGAGAGAAATGTAAAAGGAGAATGAAAAGCAGCCAAGGACACACTTCTCAACTAACTCTCAGTTTTGCTGAAAGCTAGCCCTGTTGACAAACATACAGGGCTTTTGAGTTTTAGCAAGAAATACTTTCCTGAAGAGCAGAAGAAAAACAAATCCCCATGCTCCAGAGTTAGCAGACTATGCTGCTGAAATAAGATCCGACATGTGGCCTGACCAGGCGGTGGAAGTGAGTAGAGCGTCAGACTGGGATGTGGAGGACCCAGGTTCGAGACCCCTGAGGTTGCCAGCTTGAGCGCCGGGGTCATCTGAATTGAGCAAAGCTCACCAGCTTGGACCCAAGGTCGCTGGCTCAAGCAAGGGGTTACTCGGTCTGCTGTAGCCCCACCGTCGAGGCACATATGAGAAAGCAATCAATGAACAACTAAGGCAGGGGTCCCCAAACGTTTTACACAGGGGGCCAGTTCACTGTCCCTCAGACCATTGGAGGGCCAGACTAAAAAAACTATGAACAAATCCTTATGCACACTGCACATATCTTATTTTAAAGTAAGAAAACAAAACATGAACAAATACAATATTTAAAATAAAGAACAAGTAAATTTAAATCAACAAACTGACCAGTATTTCAATGGGAACTATGCTCCTGTCACTGACCACCAATGAAAGAGGTGCCCCTTCCGGAAGTGCAGTGGGGGCCGGATAAATGGCCTCAGGGGGCCGCATGTGGCCCCCTGCGGGCCATAGTTTGGGGACCCCTGAACTAAGGTGTCTCAACGAAAAACTAATGATTGATACTTCTCATCTCTCTCCATTCCTGTCTGTCTGTCCCTATCTGTCCCTCTCTCTGACTCTCTCTGTCTCTGTAAAAAAAAAAAAAAAAGAAAAAAAGAAAAAAAAAAAAAAGATCCGACATGTGATCCATTCCCAAGCTCGGAGAATATCTAGAAATCAGCTTGCCACCCGTCCTTTGCTCAAGTAAATGCCTACCAAGTGAGGCGATCCTAGCCTGGGAGGAGATGAATTATGTTTCTGCCAAGCCAAGTGACAATTGAACCTCTTCCAATGCTGGGCGAAGGCTGCAATTGAATCTTCCTCACCCTACCACCTGCCATATGGTATGTGCTTACTGGAGTGAGAGAAAGTCCTGTTTGAGAATTTGACACAAAGAGTTTTCCCTAGCTTCTGCCTGTCAGTTCTTGGGTTCCTCCGAGAAGAAAATATATCATTCATTGTAAAAGTGGCAGTGCCTAATGGTGTAATGTTGGAAGAAATTGCAGAAAAATAGCAACTAACATTTGTTAATTGTTTACTATATGCCGGGCACTTTATACATTGTTTTACTTAATCCGCATAACAACCCTGGAATATATGTTCATTTTGCAGAAGTGGAAGGAGGGCAGGTGGTTAAGCTGCCTAAGGTTGTACAGGTGACAAGCAATGGAAGTGGAATCTGAACACTGGGTAGTCTGATCATAGAGTCTAGGCACATCACTGCCATGCTGTTCTTTCCCACTATGTAAACCAAGGCAACTCTTAGCTCCATACTTCCCAGGAGCCTAGTCCTACTCTTCATACCTGGTATTAACAATGCACTCTTCTGGGCACAGAAGAAAGAATTAACATTCTTTAGCTTCTTTCTGGACTATTTGAATGGCTAAAAATAAACCTGGGAACGTCCCAGTATCCATAGTTTGGCCATAAATTAGCCAGGGCCCCCACAAATAGATGTGCATTTCTTGCATTCCACAAATATATCTAGTCAATTTGAAACAAGGGCAAGTTGGAACAGAAACAAAATTCTTGCTCCATTTGTTAGGATAATAAAAGGGGGTCCTTCTGTAAAGTGTCCACCTGAAGGTGGTGAATTTTCATTATTTTCACAAAGATGTACTATGGGCTAGTTTGAAAACACTAACAAACTGTTGGCATACTGATGATCACTACACCAAAATGAAGTCTTAGTGATGGAAAGGTTGCCATTGTGAATTTCTAAGTCTGCACTCCAACCTCCTTCCAGATAACAGCCTCATGAACATCCCTGCTCTGTCCTTGTCCTTCTCTGCCCTGAAAAATATGATCATATATATCTCCTGACCAGGGTCTCTACCAGCACACATGGGGTCACTGGGTGAATTACAAAAAAGCAGCTGCACAGGAGGACAAACTAGGAGGAATATGCCCTTTCTCAGAGCTGATGCAGGTCCAACCAAACACAAATCTTCGGAAATGGCAGTGAAGAATGGATTTTCACTCCTATTCACCCCCCTTGCCCTGCCAGGTATCTTTGTGCAGGAAACAACCTACTTAATCTTCTCCAGTGACCCTACTCCACTTCCCTCAATCCACACAGTCTCTTTCTCTCTTGAATTTGAAGAACACTTCATGTATCTAACATTTAGGAAACTGATTATAATGAAATCAGCCTTGGCACTTGCCACTTGGCTCAGTGGATGGAGCATTTGCCCAGTGTGTGGATGTCCCTGGTGCGATTTCTGATCAGAGCACACAGGAGAAGAAGCCACTTGCTTTTCCACCCCTCCTTCTCCCCATTCTCATTCTCTCTCTCTCTCTCCCTCCCTCCCTCAGCCATGGCTTGCTTGGTTTGAGCACACTGGCTCTGCATGCTGAAATGACTTCATGGAGCCTCAAGTCTGGAATTAAAAATAGCTTGATGGTGATCATGGCCCCAGATGGACAGAGCATTGGCCCCAGACAGGGATGCGGGGTGGATCCTGGTCGGCGCACATGCAGGAGTGTCTCTCTCTATCTCCCCTCCTCTCACTTGGAAAATAAGATAAAAAAGAAAAATAGCTCAAATAAGGGCTTAATATCCAAAATATATAAAGAACCTACAAAGCTCAGCAACAAACAAGCAAATAATCCAATTAAATAATAGGGAGTGGACCTAAACAGACACTTCTCTCAACAGGACATACACATGGCCAAAAGATATATGAAAAGATGCTCATCTCACTAGCTATTAGAGAAATGCAAATCAAAATTTCAAGAAAATAAAAAAAGAAGAAGACGACAAAGAAGAAGAAGAAAAGAAGAAGAAATGAGCCCTGAATCACTCCCCAACTAGATAATAAGGCTATTATGAACAAGATTGGCCAGTTATCTATTTCTATACTCCTCAGAGCACCCAGCACTGGTCTGGGCATCTAGAAATCAGTAAATAAATACAGAAATGGAATTTTGGTTGGGGAAGGAGAAGGGCACATAAAAATGGGAATTATCTGTGCCCATAAATGATGCTGCATGCATGTTTAAAAGCCTCCTGCCTATAACTTAACTATCTCACCCTACCACATATATTATATCACATTCTGTTACCCAGCCTTCTTATTTTAAAAGAAAAATTCCTCAGTTAAAGAAAATTTTCCCTGGGAACCACAGAGGTTGTGATTTTGCCCTACTCTTACAAAGTGGATTTGAACATGTTTTGTTGCTCTCTTCGGAGCCCAGTGATGAATGATTGGTGGTTTGCTAATATCCAAAATTTCTTCCACCTGCCAGGGCTCATGTAATTCAACCAATTATGCTTGTGCTCACTGTAGCAAGAAACACAGGCTGCTGTCTATAAAATAGAATACCTCAGGGAAATGAATACTCCTGAGAATGGCAAGGTTCATATCTTGAAACTATATTTGCAGGTGCTGAGGAAATCGATATTAATCAGCTGAAATGGAAGGTCATTTTATTTCAGAGTTAGACTGTAGTCAATAGCTGGAAGGATTTTCAACAATGAATTCTATTAAACACTAAATTAGGAACTCAAGTGCTAGAGGATGGTGAGTATATAGTCCCATGGGGTGAGAAAACACCATAGAGTGTTTAAAAAATTACTGAGAAAAAGAGAAGAAAGCCCTAAACACCTCTACCCCTAATCCATGTTGAGATTATTCCTTTCATGGAACCTTTTAAATTATGGTAAAATATACAGTGTGTCCGTAAAGTCATGGTGCAGTTTTGACTGGTCACAGGAAAGCAACAAAAGACGATAGAAATGTGAAATCTGCACCAAATAAAAGGAAAACTCTCCCAGTTTTATACCTATTCAGTGCAGTTCAATGTGGGGTCATGCACAGATATTTTAGGGCTCCTTAGGTAGCTATCCCATATAGCCTCTACAGACTTCACTGACTGATGGCCTACCAGAACGAGGTTTCTCCACCAAACTGCCGGTTTCCTTCAACTGCTTATCCCACCGAGTAATGTTATTCCTATGTGGTGGCGCTTCATTATAAACGCGCCGATATTCACGTTGCACTTTGGTCACAGATTTGAATTTAGCGAGCCACAGAACACACTGAACTTTCCTCTGTACCGTTCACATCTCGACTGGCATGGCCGTGGGCTACTCCGCTGTATACACGGTGTTACATCATCATCTGCGCATGCGCACATGCTGCCACATCATCCTACAGAAACTGGAAGGGTTTTCCTTTTATTTGGTGCAAATTTCATATTTCTATCATCTTTTGTTGCTTTCCTGTGACCGGTCAAAAGCACACCATGACTTTATGGACACACTGTACATAATATAAAATATAACATCTTAAATGTTTTAAAACTTATGCCCTGGCCGGTTGGCTCAGCGGTAGAGCGTCGGCCTAGCGTGCGGAGGACCCGGGTTCGATTCCCGGCCAGGGCACACAGGAGAAGCGCCCATTTGCTTCTCCACCCCTCCGCCGCACTTTCCTCTCTGTCTCTCTCTTCCCCTCCCGCAGCCAAGGCTCCATTGGAGCAAAGATGGCCCGGGCGCTGGGGATGGCTCTGTGGCCTCTGCCTCAGGCGCTAGAGTGGCTCTGGTCGCAACATGGCGACGCCCAGGATGGGCAGAGCATCGCCCCCTGGTGGGCAGAGTGTCGCCCCATGGTGGGCATGCCGGGTGGATCCCGGTCGGGCGCATGCGGGAGTCTGTCTGACTGTCTCTCCCTGTTTCCAGCTTCAGAAAAATGAAAAAGAAAAAAAAAAACAAACTTACAGTTCAGTAGTAGTATAGTAATTAACATTATTATACAATCAAGCTCTAGAAGTCTTTTCATCTTACAAAACTGAACTCAGTATCCATTAAACAATAAATCCCCATTTCCTCTTCCTACAGCCCCTTGGCAACCACCATTTTACTTTGTCTATAAATTTGACTATTCTAGGTACCTTATATAAGCGGAGTTACAAACTTCTTTAGGATTTTTATGCACATATTAGAGACAATTTCTTAACAAAATTTCTAGTTGTAATGTTCAAATTTCAGTCATATAAATCCTTTTTTTTTGGCAAAACCTGTAACATATTCCCTTTATAAAAAGTCTTTCTTCTGCTGCTCCTTAAGTATTAGAATCCTTGGGTTTCTATATTGAGTCCTCCGTTCTTCTCACTTTTCACAGTCTTTCTAAGAACTTTCATCCATCCCCAAGTATCTATATGCTAAAGCTTTCTGAATTCATATTCTCTATCCTAGATCTTTTTCCTGTGCTATACCAGTATATTTAAATGCCTACTTCATATCTATATGTGGATGTCTCTTAAGTACTTCAGACTAAACAGGCTCAAAACTGAACTCATCACCCCCCCCCCCATTTGTTCCTTTTGTTCTCTATGTCAGTGAATGGCACTTCCATCCATTTGATGGCTAAAGCAAGAATCTTAGGATAACATATTTCTTATGAACCTCTATCCCTAGCATACACTTAATCATCAAGGCCTACAGATTTTGTCTTTTCAATTTGTCTGCAGCATCTAAAAACGATGACACAAAGGAAAGCATAATTCACTCTGAGTGGATAGTAGGTAGAAGAGGACTCACAGAGCAGATGCTTTAGCCAAGTAATTAAGAATGAGTAGGTATATGCCAGGCAAGCAGGTGGCTGGAACAAAGTAACCTCTATAAAGGTACATAGATAAAATGTAGCATTTGGAAATAATGTCAAACAATTCAGTGCCACTGGAGCATAGAGTTAATGTTGGGAAACAGAAAAAAAGTTAGCATGAGTGGTTCATGGAGGGTTTTGCAGGCCATGTGCTGGGGTCATATTTTGAAATGAAGCAATAGTAAAAAATTTTACAGAACGATAGTCAGAATTGTGATTCCAGATTTCTGAAGGCCATGTGGAGTGTGAATCAGAGGGAAGCACCATGATACTAACACTCAACAAATAAGGACATTTTACATCCTTGATTTTTTAAGTCCTCAAATCCTATAGGACTGCTTCATGTACTGTCTTATGCTTCCCTTCTAAACTTGTGCTTCGTTTTCTTGCCCCTACTTCCTTGTCTTATCTCTAATTTAGAACCTTTCATTATATCCTTAAACCTGACATAGATATTATCCCTCAGGCACTGGGCTTCTTTTGTAGGACTAACATTTCCGCTTGTTGAAATCAACCCTCATCCCAACATATCATACACGGACACAGAGGAGAGTGGGGCTAGCCTGCTTTGGATGCCCATCAAGTGGTTGACAAATATAGACATCAAAACTAAAGGGTCACAGTTCAGACTGAATGCGGTATACAGAGCAACAGTTTCTTAATTAAGCTGATATGAGATCAAAGTAAGAGTAGTTTTAAACATGATTGGGGAGACAGAGGAGAGGAGTGATGACTGAATACTGCACATATTTTTCAGTGTTTGGGCTTTGATTTTATAGTTTGGCTGGTGATTGTATTGTGAGTGGTTTGGATTAATTTGAAAGGCAGAAAACAGGTCTTGCCAGTACTATCTTGAAGAGGCTGGGTATTTCATGACAATAACCTAAGACTATTAAGCCTGGAGAATCTCTGAGATCTGGAAATTCAGGTCATGTGAAAACTGCCTAATAGATTTCTCTTTCTAAAAACCAGAGTGTCAAGGAGTATAAGAGACAACTCCATGCTGTAAAATCCTTCAGCCTGACAATTTTGCAGTCATTCCATCTCAACCAGAGCCAACCAGAGTGACTTGGTATGAGTAATGGGAAAATATTCTCATTAAAATATGCTTGATAATAAGAGCTGGTGAGTGGAAGCTCTAGAAGAAGGCACAAAATGTTGAGGATAGTGGCTCTACAATTATGAGCTACTGTCTATCCCAGCCAGAGAGGCTAGTATCTGAGATTTTCATCTGTGCCATGGCACCACCTAGGTTAGCGAACATATTAGTCTTTGATTCATTTCTATCTGATGCACTCTCTGTCTGATTTGCAGGTAACCCTGTTACACAATTACCCAATATCTCATTTCTAAGTTTCTCCCTTTGCACGTCTACCACTCCTTACTGATATTAGGGAAGCCTCTCATAAAATACCCTATTTTCCCCCTAATAGTGGCCCCATTTGAAAAATGCAAAGCAACTTTATCTAATAAAATATTATGCTTCCATAGTCAGAAAAGATGCCTGATATCTTCCTTCAACCTTATTATGGTTTTGAGGACACACTTCTTGGCCATTTGGTTCCATGTCCGTCATATGGTTTTACTATATAAGCTCTCCATACTTATTTTCAAACAAATCATATTAATCCAGTGTGTTAACCAGGGTCTAACCAGGAAGAGAAAAAATACTCAAGTATTTAGAGATGAGAAGACTTTAACAAGTGCAGGAAATTGTTTACGGGGTTAATGGAAGAACTGAAAAGCCATCAAGAAATAGTGAGGTAGGCCTAAAATTGTAAATCAAGAAAACTATCACTTCTAGGCTGGAGGGACAATGTAAGAAGAGCGGCTTACCAGAGCCCAAGGTCCAGGATCACTAAAAGGAACCTGGAACCAAGGTGGTCTTGTCCAATGGGAGGTGGAACCATGGAATAGACACAGATGTTCTTATGTTTAGAGGTCACTAGAAGCAGATAGAACAGGGAGTACCTTCATGAATTGTCACTGATACCCTTTTGCTGTAGGAGCTAATTTCTTAGGAGACCTCACTATTGACTAGGATCAGAGAATAATTCTAATGGTAAAGAATACTATTATTCAAGTGGAATATTGCTGCTTTTGCAATAATATCCCAGCTGCAATAACCACTGCTAACAAAATCAATCAGGGAACTTTTCTGTCTCTGAGGGCTTGACAGTCACCTGATCTCTCACTAGAAAGCCAAGTTTGTATCTTTGCTTTGGAGTGTATTATTCAAAGTTCTCTACATTTCATTTACCTGTCACCATCTGCAGATGGGTGGCCATGTGCATCCATTAAGTTAGCTTACAGTCATCCTTCCATGCTATATCTCCTACACACAGCAGGTACATTTGTTTCCGAAACTTGTGGGCATGAGATTCATACAGAGAAAGGCACTGTACTCCTCCCAAAGCCATGCCTCCTTTAAGAGAAATACATTTTTCATTTGACATTTCCACCACTCTAATAGCTGGCCAGAACCTAGAGGATATACAGGCCAAACAACAGGACTTCTAGGCTTTTATTCTGGTAGGCTTAGGATGAGAATAAGAAGGAAGTTGACCGGTTTCTTAGTCCAGATAAAGCCTTTACTCTTGCCTGTACACCCAACTGAAGAATGGTGATTTGAAGCCCTTAAGAAAGATGGTCAGCTTGATAGCATTCCTGTTTGCTCCCCTGCATAGTTTGTCAATCTCTGTGTCTTCTTAGTTGCATTTTAACTGGCCCAATTACCCAAAAGTTATTAAAGGTGTGTGGAAATGGTTAATGTCCACTATGTTGCCATGGGTTTTAAAAGTTTATTGTATGACCATGCTACTACAGTTACCTGCCTTGAGACTAAGGAATGAATTTAGGCTTTATACCCCACCACCATCTTCTAATCTTTTTTCGTAGCTGCTATCAGACTCCATTTTTATTGGCTGAAGCTGGCTACTACTGGCTCTTGAGAGCTAAGTGTGCACATACCTTTCTAACTTTGTATTCAGTAATGCCACATTGGTGACTTGCTTTTATTCATAATAGGAGTATTTATACCATAAAAATTCTCAAACACTACAAATTAGTGTGTTCATCTCGGGATAACCAGTTGTTACACATTGACCACCAAATTACTGCTTTTACCTTACCTCCCAATCTTTCACAAATCCTATTTGGTTTTCTGGCATAGAACAGGGACTTTTCTTCCTCTGAACCAGCAATTTTTGAGGGAGTTGCTTAAGGGGACTTCTTTTTTAATTCAAGTAATCACATCAAGGGTCAAGGGTCATCCATGTCTTTGGCTTGTCCAGGTATAAGAGATATCCCTCTGATCAGAACTATGGTAATCCCTCTGGCTCAGCTTGTCAGAAAAAAAGGAATCAGACAAACTTTAGATTCTACTTGACTCCTTGGACCTTTTATTTGCATTTCCCAGAGGAGGATTGTGGCAATGGTGTACACTGACACTGTCATTGCCAAATGACAATGCAGCATCAGATCTGTAAAGTTTCAGTATCCAACCCTAAGCCTTTGCTGCCAAACTTCCACTCCTGTAAGAAATCACTGATGCTTGCTAGTCATAATCCTACTTTCCATGGAAGACATTCTGTTTTAGGATTGTAAGAAACTTTGGACATATTACATATCTGGTCTCTTGATTAGCAGATAACAAAATGGTAACAAATGCTCACATTATAGTAGGTATGTACTAATCACTATTCTAAGTATTTTATATATATTAGTAATTTAATCCTTACATAACCCTAAAATACATACTATTATATCCCCATTTTATAGATGAAGACACCAAATTATAAAAAGGTTAATTAACTTGCCTAAGGTCACATCATCAGTAAGCAGCAGAATCAAGATGTAGACCTAGATAGCTGGCCTCTAGATCTTATGTTCTATGCTCTACTATGTATATTATACTACCTTCT
Source organism: Saccopteryx leptura (assembly GCF_036850995.1). Taxonomy (NCBI): domain Eukaryota; kingdom Metazoa; phylum Chordata; class Mammalia; order Chiroptera; family Emballonuridae; genus Saccopteryx; species Saccopteryx leptura. The sequence continues at coordinate 101,402,809 of NC_089516.1, read as the reverse complement.
AACACAATAATGTGGGAAAGTCTCATGTTGTGGCATAATAGTGCATCTCTCAACAAAGCGAACATCTCTTTAGCACTTGGAGAATCTTTTCTGAGCATTGGATTTCTGTCCTGCTAGTGAATTTCACTTCTTGCATGGAGCTGCAATGAAATATTTCCTCATGAGCATAGTTCTGAGATTATCTCACATGTATAAATCCTATGCCCCTTCCTCAGAATTTCAAAACTGGCAGACCCAAAGTGAGAACCCATTAAGGCTCAACCACTATTTTCCAGTGGAGCCATTGACATTTATTTCTCTTTCAACCCACACTAAAATCAGCTGAATGGGATCCGAGATGGCAGCAGAGTAGGTAAATGTTATACTCACTTCCACCTAGAACCAAAGTGGAGTTAAAACTAAATTTAAGAAAAAACATTCTGAATAACCAACTCAAGACTAAGAGATGAGGAGAGTTATAACCAAGGATTCACAGAACAAATTACATCAATACTGGTAAGGAGATTGAAGATGCAAAAAGGGCTGTCCCCAATCCCACAGTCAGTGGCTATTTGAAAGGGATATCTTAGTTTCAGGAGGTTCCCCCTGAGATGTTTGGGGCCTAAACCCCAAACTGGATTTCCCGGCCCAGAGCACCAGAAGAAAGCACTGGCATAGCATTTGGCTGTGGAAAGCAGTGAAGTTTCTGTCTGCCAGAAAGACATGAGAGTCTGCAGGATTGCATGCATCCTCTTAAAGAACCAACATAAAAAATTCTCATTTGCAGCCACTTACTCTGGACTCAGGTGGAGGGAAGGCTGAGTGGACTAGAATGCCATGAGGAGAATCTGAGGTTTAAGGCTCCTGGGAGAGACACGGTGGCAAGGGTAGAGCCAACAGGATCTCTTTTTATACACAGTCTCAAATGCTACAGTTGCCATCATTCTTAGGTGGAACAATCCCCTCTGTAAGCACAAGCCTGATGAAAAACAATTGCCCTACCCTCAGGACATCTTCTCACACTCTGAGGAAATTTGGCACTGCTAAGGAGACAAAAGCTTTAGCCGGGTATAGATGTCTGAACAGACAAAGGGGGTGTCAGTAACTCAACTGTCTGGCATTGAGGTAGGAGCAATTCTCCCCCACTTTCCCATAGAACTGACTGGCACTTTTCCCTCATGAGAGATTCAGTAGAACAGCCCTCCTGGCTGCTGGTTCACCCAAACTCTGTGCTCCAGAGCACACCTATCTCTGTTGGACTCCTAGTGGCTCCATTCTACTGGGATCAGGGGAAAATCTGGGACAGACAGACCTGTGGCACTGAGGTCAAGGCCATACCTACCACCTTCTTTGAAGAATGGTAAGAATATGCCCCTCAGGGGAAATTCATAAGCCCCATCCTCCTCACTCCACCAGAGGCTCTTTCAATGACTGAGCCTACCAAGCAGCCAATAGGCAGAGGTATTCGAAAGCTGATCTTGGCGTGATTTGAGACTTTTGCTAATCTTCCCCCAGGCTTGGTGCTGACAAAAGCCAATCTTAGTGTGCAGCTTAGTCCTTCCCATGCACACTTAAGCCCAACAGAGGCAGCCACAAACTGTGGCTTGCTTGTAATACCAACAGGTTGCTGAGGACCAATCATAGGCAGCATATTACATTGTACTATACCAGGTTACCTCCCAAGAGGCCCAGAACCAACACACCTTGTGAACCCTTTCAGACAATATTACAGCTGGATTCAATTAGCTTTGCAAGCAGTATATCCAAGGGAGGCACCAAACCCAGCTGGGGTGAATTTCGCTTCTTATGATTAGAATCTGCACAGCTGGTCACATGCTTTGGTTAAGGTAAAGCCTCACAGTCAGCCAATCTGTAGGTTGATTTCATGCACAAAAGGGCCAGTAGCAATTAAGACTCAATTACAATTGAAGAGATGACATAACCCACACAAAGGATAATCCTGGAACACCCAGTTCAGGTGAACAAGGAGACTGCACCCAACAGAAAACCTACTACATAAGGCCACACCTCAAAAACTAGGAATCATAGCAGTTCTATATAATACACAGAAACAAACACAAAGAGTCATCTAAAGTGGGGATAAAAAGAAATAGGCCACAAATGACAAAACAGGAGAAATCTCCAGAAAAAGAGCTAAGTTAAATAGAGATAAGCAATTTATCAGATAGAGAGTTCAAAGTAATTATTATGTGAATGCTCAAGGAACAAAGTGAGAACTTCAACAAAGGAATAACATATAAAAAAGGACATAGAAAACAATAAAAGGAAAAGTTAGCAATAAAGAATACAATATCTGATATCAAGAAATCACTGGAAGTAATAAACAGTAGGTTGGACAAAGCAGAGGATTAAATCATCAATTGAGAAGATAAAATACAATAAAAAAAGAAATCATAGAAGCAAAAAGAAAGAAAAGAATTAAAGACAATGAGGATAGCTAAAGGATCTTTGGAACAACATGAACTGTAACAATATATCATAGGGGTATCAGAAGGAGAAGAGAGAAAGAAAGGGATTGAGAATCTACAGTGCTCACAAAAATTAGGGGATCAGGGAATGTGCAGATGCTCTAGTACTTTCAGCTTTTTGTATAGTGCATTTTCACCAATGAAATAAAAGTTGGTTTTGCATCTCATTTGCATAATCAAACAACTTTCTTTGACTTGTTTGCATTTCTTATGTTCTTGTTTAATAAAAAATCAAATGTTTATTTTTATTATTTCATATTCATTTTGAAATATCCTTTAATTTTTGTGAACAGTATATATAAAGATATAAGGACAGAAAACTTCTCTAACCTGACAAAGGAAACACACACACAAGCCCAGGAAGCAAAGAAAGTTCCAAATGTGATGGACTCAAAGAGACCCATACCAAGACACATATTTAAAATGGCAAAGGTTAAAGATAAAGAGAGAATCTTAAAAGCAGCAAGAGAAAGCCATTTAGTTACCTACAAGGGAGCACCTATAAAATTGTCAGCTGATTTCTTGCCAGAAACATTTCAGGCCAGTAGGGATTGGCATAAACTATTCAAAGTGATGAAAAGCAAGGACCTACAACCAAGACAACTCTATACAGCAAAGATATCATTTAAAATTGAAGGAGAAATAAAGAGCTTCCCAGACAAGAAAAGTCCAAAGGATTTTGCTACCAACAAGCTAATATTACAAGACATGCTAAGGGAACTGCTCAGAGAAGAATAAGAATAAGGAGAAGGAGAGGGGAAAAAACAGAGGAATATAGATAAAAGAATAAAATGACAATAAATATGTACCAATCAGTCATCACTTTAAAAATAAATGGATAGATAAATTGAAGGGGTCACCAGGGAGAGAAAGGCCAGGGGGAAGGAAGTAAAGAAGGATAAATATATATATTTCACCTAGGTGGGATATAAAATTGAGACTCATGGACACAGACAAAAATAAAGTGGTTACAAATGGGAGGGGGTGAGGTAGGGGAGTTAAGAAGGATATATATACAGTGATGGAAAATGATTTGACTTTGGATGATGGACACACAACACAATCAACAGTTCAAATGCTGTAGAGATGTTCACCTGAAAGATATGTACTCTTATTGATCAATGTCACCCCTTTAAATTTAATTTCTAAATAAATAAATGAATAAATGAATAAATAAATAAATAAATAGTCTCATTTTTATGTCCCACCTATGTATGGACTCATGCAGTTTTTGGTTTTTTATGATTTACTTATTTGACTCCATATAATGTTATCAAGGTCGAACCATTTTGTTGTAAATAATCTGATGTCATCATTTCTTATGGCTGAGTAGTATTCCATAGTGTTTATGTGCCACATTTCTTTATCCAGTCATCTATTGAAGGGCTTTTTGGTTGTTTCCATGTCTTGGCCACTGTGAACAATGCTGCAATGAATATGGGGCTACATGTGTCTTTACGTATGGACAAGAGTGTGGTGGTTACTGGGGGAAGAGGGAGGAAGAGGGGAAAGGGAGGGGGAGGGGCACAAAAAAAACAGATAGAAGGTGATGGAGGACAATCTGACTTTGGGTGATGGGTATGCAACATAATTGAATGACAAGATAACCTGGATATGTTTTCTTTGAACATATGTACTCTATTGATGTCACCTCATTAAAATTAATAAAAATTTATAAATAAATAAATAAATAAATGCCACAATGCAAAAAATAGAAAAGAAAATGGCTTAAATGCTCCAATCAAAAGACATAGGGTAGCTGAGTAGATAAGAAAGCTAGACACATATATGTGTTGTCTACAAGACACCCACCACAGAATGAAAGATACACACAGACTAAAAGTAAAGTGATGGAAATAAAAAAAAGAAGTTGGTACAGCAATACTTATATCTGACAAAATGGACTTTAAAACAAAGATTATAGTAAGAGACAAAAACACTGCATAATGATAAAGGGACCAATCCTACAAGAAGATGTAAGTCTTGTAAAAATATACACACTCAGTGTAAGAGTACCTAAATACAACTATATAAAACAAATCTTGGTGGACATAGACTGAGAGCAATACAGTCATAGTAAGGGATTTAACACATCATTGACATCAAAAGATAGATATTCCACAGCGAAAATCAATAAAGAAATGTCATCCTTAAATAACACATTAGATGAGCTGAATTTAATTGATATCTTTAGAGCATTTTAACGTAAAGCAGCAGATTATACTTTTTTATAGTACACATGGGACATTTTCTAGGAAAGAACACTTGTCAGGACACAAACAAGTCTTAATAAATTTAAGATTAAAAGCATATGAAGCATTTCTTCGAACATACTGGCATAAAACTAAAAATCAGTCATAACAAAAAAACCCACAAAAACATGGAGGCTAAATAACATGTTAGTGAACAACATATGGATTAACAATCAGCTTAAGAAAGAAATCCAAAAATACCTTGAAACAAATGAAAATGACAACATAACAACTCAAAATCTAGGGAACACAATAAAAACAGTCTTAAGAGGCAAATTCATAGCAACGCAGATCTACCTCAAGAAACAAGAAAAATATCAAATGAACAATCATCCTTTACACTTAAAGAAACTCGATGTCTGACTTGTGGTGGTACCGTGGATAGAGCATCAACTTGGAATGTTGATTTTGCAAATTTGAAGCCCCAAGGTTGCCGGGCCAAGGTACATATGAAAAGCAACTGCTATGAGCAACTACTATGGGTTGAGGCTTCCAGATCCTCCTAACCACCCACTTCCTCTGTTTCTTTTCTTTCTAAAATAATAAAAAATAAAATAAAATATTTTTAGAAAGAAAGTTGAAAAGGACAAAAATGCACAAAGTGAGTAGAAAGGAGAAAATAATAAACTTCAGAGCAGAAATAAATGAATATAGTCTAAAATATACAAAAGATCAGTGAAACCAAGAGCTGGTTTTATGAAAAGATTAACAAGATCAAAACACCTTTAACCAGATTTATTAAGACAAAAAGAGAGTGGACCGAAATAAATAAAATCAGAAATGAAAGAGGAGAAGTAACTGAAGTACAGTGATACCAAAACCCTGTCCATAAAACAAACTTTGCAAGATTTGCAGATGAGTAAAAGAAAAAAGTTCTGTAAAGGCCATAAATGTTCACTAATGTCTAGATGCCAGAAAGCCCTCAGGATGCTGCCTTAACAACCTCTATAAAAGGCCAAGATAATCGAACACATTCTTTTGCTTTTTGTAAAATACTTCGCTGATCACTGTCTCCCTAGATTGTTCCAATGATAACCAAAAACCTGTTTCGCTTCTGTAAAACAACTTTGGCTAGGTGTTCAACCCCTCCCCTTGCTTGTTTATGCCTATAAAAGCAAATCCCTGAGTTCGTTCGGGGCCTTGTGTTCTTTAGGACTTGAATCCACTTGTGGTCACCAGCATTAAATTAAAGACTCCTTAATTTGGCTACTTAATTGTGTGGCAAAACATTTGTTTCCTTGCTGTCCAGATATAACAGTAACAACTGACACCAAAGAAATACAAAGGATTTTAAGAAAATACCATGACCAATTATACGACAACAAATTCAACAATCTGGACAAAATGGATAAATTCCTAGAAACATACAATATTTGAAACTGAATCAGGAAGAATCAAATAATATGAATAGACTTGTTACAGCTAGTGAAATTAAAACAGTAACCAAAAAACTTTCAATGAATAGTCCCAGACCAAATGGCTTCACTGATAAATTTTACCAAAAATTCTAAGAATAATTAACACCAATCCTTTCAAACTATTTCCAAAAAATTCAAAAGGAGGTAAAACTCCCAAGCTTATTTTACAAGGCTATCATTATCCAAATTGCAAAACCAGAGTAAGATACTGCAAAGAAAGAAAATTATAGGCCAATATTCTTGATGAACACAGAGGCTAAAATCCTTAACAAAATATTAGCAAACCAGATTCAGCAATACCTTAAAAAGGTTACATAACATGATTAAGTGAGATTTATTCCAAGGATGCAAGGTTGGTACAACATTCACAAATTAATAAATGATACATCATACAAACAAAATAAAGGGTAAAAATTACACACTTTTATAAGTAGATGCAGAAAAAACATTTGAAAAATCTAGCACTTATTTATGATAAAAACTCTCAGCAAAGTGGAAATAGAGTGAATATACCTCGACATAATAAAAAGCATATATGGCAAACCCACTGCCAACATCATACTCAGTGGGCAAAAGCTACAAGTATTTCCCTTAAGATCTGGAACAAAATAGAAATATCCATTTTTACCACTCTTATTCAAAAACAGTACTAGAAGTCATAACTCAAACAAGAAAAAGAAATAAAAGGCATTCAAACTGGAAAAAAAAAGTAAAACTGTCATTATTAGCAGATGACATGATACTGTACATAGAAAACCCTAAAGATTCCACCAAAAAAGAACTACAAGAACTGATAAATGAATTCAGTAAAATAGTAGGATACAGAGTAAAGATCCAGAAGTCAGTTTTATTTTTATATATCAATAATCTATCAGAAAAATAAATATTTAACAATCTCATTTATAATTGCTTCAAAGAGAATAAAATACTAGAAATAAATTTTAAAAAAATGTATTTAGGAAATTAAATTTAGTAAGGTGACCTTCGTCAATAAAAGTACATAGGTTTTAGATAAATGTTTCTATAGCATTTGAACTGTTTTGAATATTAACTCCTATCGAAGCCATTGTTTGCAAATATCATCTCCCATTTAGTTGGCTGCCTATTTGTTTTGTTGTCAGTTACTTTTGCTGTGCAGAAACTTTTTAGTTTGATATAGTCTGATTCATTTATTTTTGCCTTCACTTCCCTTAGCTTTGGTGTCAAATTCATGAATTTTTCTCTATGGCCAAGGTCTATAAGTTTAGTACCTATGTTTTCTTCTATGTAATGTATTGCTTCAGATTTTATATTTAGGTCTTTGATTCATTTTGAATTAATTTTTATGCAGGGGGACAAACTTTAGTCAAGTTTCATTCTTTTGCATGTGGCTTTCCACCTAGGGATAAATTTAACTATCGATGTAAAAGACCTATACTCAAAACATTATAAGACACTGAAGAAAGAATTTGAAGAAGATATAAATAAGTGAAGCATATACAATGTTCATGGATAAAAAAAATTAACATAATTAAAATATCCATATTACCCAAAGCAATCTATAGATTTAGTGTAATTCCTATCAAGATGCCAATGACATGTTTCACAGAGCTAGAAGAAATAGTCCAAAAAAATTTATATGGAACCACAAAAGATCCTGAATAGCCATAGCATTTTGAGAAGGGAGACCAAAGTCAGAAAAATCATTCAACCTGATATCAAACTCTATTACAAGGCTATAGCAATCAAAACAGCATGATGCTGGCATGAAAACAGACATATAGATCAATGGAATAAAAGAGAGTCAAGAAATCAACCCACACTTATATGGTCAGTTAATATTTGGCAAAGGAGGCAAGAACATACAATTGGGTAAAGACAGCTTATTTAATATATGGTGTTGGGAAAATTGGACAGATACATGTAAAAAGTTAAAATAGACTACCTTTTTACACCATGTACAAAAATAAACTCCAAATTAATTATAGACTTAAATATTAGACTTGAAACCATTTAAATTTTAAAAGAAAACACAGGCAGCAAAATCGTGTGTATTTCTCATAGCCATATAAATCACCCCAGGAAAGGGAAACAAAAGAGAAAATAAACACATGTGACTACTATACTAAACTAAAACGTTTTTTGTACAACAAATGAAACCATCAACAAAATGAAAAGACAACCCACTCAATGGGAGAACATGTTTGCTAATAAGAAAGTGATGTCCAAAATTTATAAAAAACTTATAAAACTCAATATCAACACACACACACACACACACACACACACACAAACACACACACTCCAAAGAAAAATGGGCAAAGAACCTGAAGAGACACTTTTCTTAAGAGGACATACAGATGTTCAATAGACATATAAAAAGATGCTCAACATCACTAATCATAAGAGAAATGCAAATTAAAACTGCCATGAGATATCACCTTGCACCTCTCAGAATGGTTATTATCAATAAATCCACAAACAGCAGTGTTGGTGAGGATGTGAAGGAAAGGGAACCCTCATGCACTGTTGATAGGAATGCAGATTGGTACAGGCACTGTAGAAAGCAGTATGAAGTTACCACAAAAATAAAAAAGGAAATGCTTTTTGACTCAGTATATATTCACTTCTGGGAATGGACATTAAGACTATTGAAACAATAACTCAAAAGAAGATATGCACCCATATGTTCATTGCAGCATTATTTAAAATAGCCAAGTGCCTGACTTGTGGTGGCGCAGTGGATAAAGCGTCGACCTGAAAATGCTGAGGTCGCTGGTTCGAAACCCTGGGCTTGCCTGGTCAAGGCACATATGGGAGTTGATGCTTCCAGCTCCTCCCCCCCTTCTCTCTCTCTGTCTCTCCTTTCCCTCTCTCTCTCTCTCTCTCTCTCTCTCTCTCTCTCTCTCTATCTCTCCCTCTCCTCTCTAAAAACGAATAAATTAAAAAAAAATTTAAAAAATTAAAAAAAATAAAATAAAATAGCCAAGATTTGGAAACAGCCCAGGTGCCCATCAGTAGATGAGTGGATAAAAAAATTGCAGTGCATTTCCACACAATAGAATACATGTGGCATAAAAAAAGGAAAGCTTACCTTTTGCAACGGCATGAATACACCTGGAGAGCATTATTCTAAGTAAAATAAGCCAGTCGGAGAAAGACAAGTACTGTATGATTTCACTCACATGTGGACTCTACTGAACAAAATAAACTAATAAGCATAATAGAAATAGACTCCTACATAGCAAGTAGGCTGACAGCAGTGGAGGTGGGCTAGGTAAAGGGGTAGAGAGATTGAGTAAAAAAGGACAAACAAAAACAAAAAACTTATGGACATGAGCAACAATGTGTTGAATGGCAAGGTGGGGGAGAGATAGAAGAAGGTATGGGGGAATAAAAGGTGATGGACAAAGACTTGACTTGGGGGAAGTAAACATAAAATACAATGTGCAGTGCCCTGGCTGGTTTGCTCAGTGGTGGTAGAGTGTCAGCCTAGCATGTGGATGTCCCAGTTTCAATTCCTGGTCAGGGCACACAGGACAAGTGCCCATCTGCTTCTCCACCCCTCCCCCTCTCCTTCCTCTCTGTCTCTCTCTTCCCCTCTCGCAGCCAAGGCTCCATTGGAGCAAAGATGGCACAGGTGCTGAGGATGGCTCAATGGCCTCTGCCTCAGGCACTAGAATGGCTCCAATTGCAACAGAGCAATGGTTCATATGGATAGAGTATTGCCCCCTAGTTTGCTTGCCAGGTGAATCCTGTTTGGGCACATATGGGAGCCTGTCTCTCTGCCTCCCCACTTCTTACTTCAGAAAAATACAAAAAATCAAATAAAATACAGTGTGCAGACATGTGTTGTAGAGTTGGGTACTTGAAACCTGTATAATTTTGTCACCCAGGGTCACCCAAATATATTCAATTAAAAATAAAAATATAACAAAACCAGTTACTTACATATATCACTAATTTGCAACTGTGGAAAGCATGTGCACAAATACAGGGATAGCAGTTGTGCCCACTTTCCAAAATCTCTGGTTTAGTCTTGTACTAAAGCTGCTGGTACTTCCTCACAAAGCCATTGTTGAAATGTTAGAAATTTTACAAGCTAGTTTGAAACATAGCCATCATTAAAAATTAGATCATATAAATTTTCAATTAAAAATATAAAAAAATAATAAATATGTAAAACTTATTCCTTTCTAATTATTTTACTACATTTTATCACCATCATTATTCTTGAGATTATTTATGGCTCTTCTCTTTGTATGGTGGAAATAGTATACAATGGTGTGCTACTGCATATTTCTTCCCAACTCAATGTTCAGTGACAACAGATAGTCAGCTTGTATCATGATGGCTTAAAATTGGCTATATAATAGAAGTATTTATATCATGAAAATTAGCAAACATCACAAATTAGGGCTTTTCCTTCTGGAAAGCTGGTTGTTAAACATTTACAAGGACTCCAGTAGTCAGTAGCATTGCCTTCTCTTACCAAGAACATTGCCTTCTATCACCAGGAACACAAGCCGTCCAACAACATGGACCATACAGGCCTACATGGCATGTAGTGTGAAATCATAGTAGCAAAGCTTACCTTCAGGTCAAGGCTTTGAAACCCGCACTTCCTCAACACAAAGTCTCACTGGTCTGAGATGACAAAGCAATGTCAACTAGTTTATAAATATCTGGTTCCTTCCATATGCCAATCACGGTTTTTGGTTCTAGTGATATAGATGTGAACAAAACAGAATTAACTTCCTACTTTCTTTTTTTTATTATTTTTTTTATTTATTCATTTTTAGAAAGGAGAGAGGGAGAGAGAGAGAGAGGAGAGAGACAGAGAGAGAAGGGGGGGAGGAGCTGGAAGCATCAACTCCCATATGTGCCTTGACCAGGAAAGCCCAGGGTTTTGAACCGGCGACCTCAGCATTTCCAGGTCGACACTTTATCCACTGCGCCACCACAGGTCAGGCAACTTCCTACTTTCTTGATTTCATTCTGATTGGGTGTAGGGAAAGATAGAAAATAAACAAGTAATAAAAAAACTTAAATGACATGATTTCATGGAGTCACATGAAAGACAAGGTTGAGGGAGATTGAGATAGTTACTTTAGATTGGGTGGTCAGAAAAGACCTCTTTAATGAAGTGACATTTATAGTATTTTTTGCTCTGTAAGATGTACCTGACCATAAAACACACCTAGGGTTTTAAGGAGGAAAGTAAGAAAAAAAAATATTCTAAACCAAATGGTGTGTGAAAATATTTAATAAAATATACCACAATAATATTTCAACAATGTAACCATTAGCACTGTTATTAACAAATGAGAAGAGACTTTAATGTTCAAATACTCTTCTAGTTGTAATGGGAACCTGCAGCAGCTAAAAAAAAAAAAAAAAAAAAAAAAAAGAACATTCGTTCCATAAGATACACAAGCATTTCCCCTCTACTTTTGGAGAAATAAAGTATGTCTTGTGGAGTGAAAAATATGGTAAGTTGAGATCTGAATAATGAAAAGGAGGCATTCATGTGACAATCTAGGAAAAAAAATGTTTCAAGCAGAAAGAACAGCAAACATAAAGGACCTGAGACAAGAATGAACTATCTTTGTTGTTAAGGGGGCAGGTTCTGGATTCAGTTCACTTGAGATTATTATTGGTTCTGCCATCTTATCTGTGACCTTGGGAAAATGATGTAATTTCTCTGGATTTAGGTGTTCTTATCTTTAACAAAGCGATAATAATAGAAGTGCATCATAAGCAGTTTTAAGGCTTATATAAAATAATACATGTGAAGTGCTTAGAACAGTGCCTGGCACATAGTAAGTAATCATTAAATGCCACTTATTATTACTATGATTTTTTTTTCAAATATTTGATATTTATTAAGATCTGATTTTTAAACCATTTTATTGAGGTCTTTTCAAGATACAACAGCTTAATGTATATTCATCATACCTTAATAAATTGTAGTCTAAAATTGTACACTTGAAACCTATATAATCTTATTAACCAATGTCACCCCAATAAATATAATTTAAAACTTTTTAAAGGGAAAAAAGCTATACATATTTAATATGCATAACTTGATGAGTTTGGGAATAAGTATGCTACCATGAAAACATCATCATAATAAAGACCATAAACTTATCCATCACCTTAAAAAGTTTTCTTCTCACCTCCTTTATATTTTTAATCACTTAAATATTTTTTCCCAGTTACAGTTTTATTAACTTAAAGTCATGTTTGTTTGATAACCAATTTATAGGCATTTGCCTTTTTTTAATGTTGCCTTACACATTTTTTAATTTTATTTAAACAATTTTAATGGGGTGACATTGATCAATTAGAGTACATAGATTCAGAGAAAACATCTCCAGATCATTTTGACATTTGATTAATCACTTAAATATTTTAAAATGTTTTCCTTCTTCTATTTTAAAGGCACTTAACATAAAATCTACCCTCTTAGAATATATATATATTTGTATTTTTCTGAAGCTGGAAACGGGGAGAGATAGTCAGACAGACTCCCGCATGCGCCCGACAGGGATCCACCCGGCACGCCCACCAGGGGGCAACGCTCTGCCCACCAGGGGGTGATGCTCTGCCCCTCCGGGGCGTCGCTCTGTTGCGATCAGAGCCACTCTAGCGCCTGGGGCAGAGGCCAAGGAGCCATCCCCAGCGCCCAGGCCATCTTTGCTCCAATGGAGCCTCGGCTGCGGGAGGGGAAGAGAGAGACAGAGAGGAAGGAGAGGGGGAGGGGTGGAGAAGCAGATGGGCGCTTCTCCTGTGTGCCCTGGCCAGGAATCGAACCCTGGACTTCTGCACGCCAGGCCGACACTCTACCACTGAGCCAACCGGCCAGGACCTTTTTTTTTTCCCTCTTAGAATATTTTTAAATATACAATAGAGTATTAACTATAGGTCCTATGTTGTGCAGATCTCCTGAACTTATTCATCTTACATAACTAAAACTTTGTAACTTTGACCTACACTTCTTCATTTCCCCTCCATCATCCCCTAGAAACCATTATACTACTCTCTATAGTTTTATTATTTTTCCTCAGAAGAGTAAGATCATGCAGTATTTGACTTTCTGTGGCTGGCTTATTTCACTTATCATAATGTCCTTTAGATCCACCTATGTTATCGCAAATTCCAAGTGGTCCCTCTTTTCAGGCTGAGTAATATTCCATTGTATATTTTCTTTATCTGTTCATCCATCTACAAATACTTAGGTAGCTTTCACGTCTTGGCTATTATCTGCAAATGAGAATGCGAATATCTCTTCAAGATCTTGACTTCAACTCCTTTGAATTTATACTCAGATTGGGATTGGTTCAAATCTTAACTCTTCTAATTACTGCTTGTCTGACCTTTGGGTAAGTTACTTAAACTTTCTGTGTCTTAGTTATCTAATGCATAAGAATATGATCAAGGATATAATCAGCTCTCAATAAATGTTAACCATTATTTTAATGATCAACATCTTTGACCTCTTTAACAGCCTGCTCTCTGTCTGAATAGCATCCTGCCTTATTTTCTGATCTGTTTTCAAAAACAAAGCAAAACAAAACAAAGAAGAAACATGGCCTGGCAAGTCCACTGCTGCCTATAGTGTCATGAACTTTGCACCCACACTGTAGGTTCCAAAGTCCAGAGGTGAAAATCTTTTTTACCCAACTTTATTAAGGTATAATTGGGAAATAAAAATTGTATAGATTTAAGGTATACAATGTGATGGTTTGATATATCTACTTGTCATGAAATGATGACCACTATTAAGTTAATTCACACATCCATCACTTCACATAGTTAACTTTTTGCATGATGTGTTAAGAACACTTAGGATCTACTCTCTCAGCAAATTTCAAATATGCAGTATCGTATTATAACTATAGTCATCATGCCATACATTAGATCCTAGAACCTGTTCCTCTTATAACTGGAAGTTTGTACTTGTTGACTAACATCTCTCTACTTCCTCCACATGCTGCCTCTGTTAACAATCCTTCCGTTCTTTTGTTTTATATGAATTCTACTCATAAATTCTAGGGGTGGAATTCTTGAACCTAATCTTCCTGGCCTGGATACCAATCTTCCAGGAGTGGGATACCCTTAGGTCAATCAAGGATGTCTATAAATGCCTGAAGTGGGATACTCTTAGGTCAATCAAGGATGTCCATAAATGCCTGAAGTTTGCCAAATACTGCTGAGTATTTATCCACCACTTCTCTTCCCTAACATCACTAATGATGGACTTTTACATAAAGGGTCCTCTAATCTCTGATCATAGTTATGGTCATAAAGACTCTGTTCACCTTTGCTAAGGTTCTGGTCCATCCAACCAAGCCATAACCTAGTGAAGCTGGTCTCCCAGCATCCTTATGGGAGACCATTATACCACAAAAAAATCCCAGTATCAGTGCCCATTTCTCCTGTGTCTAATTTTCCTAGGAACTTGCTTGGACATCATCAGTGTCTTTGTCTTAGAATGAAAACTAATGAATTTTTTAGAACTAGGTTGTCACATCCTCAATGTTCCTAGTACTTGGTGACAGGATACCAAAATCATTGAAGCCTCAAAGAACTTAGACATAGTGACTGCTGACTTCTAGTTTACCCTCCAGGCACAGAAGGCATGCATATCAGCAAAGCAGGGGTAACAATAAAATAAGAAATATATTTAGAAAAAATGATATTTAAAAATAGCACCAAAATAACATCTCAAGAAAATTGTTCTTGTTTGGATTTCTTTAACACTTGTTTATGGTTTTGTATTGTTTGTATTTTAAATTATAAATATGGTACATACACTCTATTATGCTTAGGAACTTAAAGGTTTCATCTAGCCCCTGCATGCTGCTTTACTGAAATAGTTAGATCTTGTCATCTACTATAACAAGTCAAGAAGTCAAAATTTCCAAACATATCCTGGAATCTGAAGTACTAAGAGATTGAAATACAACTTCACCTAAGGAAAAACAAGCAATATGAAATTATGTGGTTATCAATACTTAGCAATAATTAGCAGAGGGGGTTCATCAGGAGTCACAAAAAGTTGACTGTGTAGAATGCTACCTTATTGAGTCTTATAATTAGTCTTAGATGTTAATGAATGCTTATTTTCTGACATTATCCAGCTGTGCATTTGTTTGTACCTTAAATATAGAGTCTATGGGAAACCCTGCAACTGATAAAACATTCTTCAGAATACTGTGAACTCTGACACCTGTGTCCAGGTGATAGATAGTTTCTGGCAACTCAAAGACTAGTTTCTTCCACTTCTGATACCAAAATGCCCGAGACACCATCTCATTCAAGTTTATTTCCAACCTGGCTTTTATTTTACCACAAAGCCACCCTTGTTATGGTATTTGGTATTCTAACAAAAAAAATTGTATAATATATCCTTACTCTGACTCCCATCCATACCAGTCATTGTCAAGCCAGTAGCCGCAGCCACCATCACAGCCACCTGGCCCATGCAGGTTCATATTTGATTCAGACAGACAGTAATGAAACAATGGAGCCAAGAACTGGTGGACAATTACCTTTAATCCTAGTTCTCACCCAGTGGGCGAGAAATACACATAGTGGAAAATCACTTCCCTTTCGATTCAGGGCTCCCAAAGCCACTGACTTATCCAAATATTCCTAGAATCAAACGTTTCTACCTCACCAGCCTTACTCACCTCTGTTCCCCATCTCCTACTCTCTGCACAAACTCTGCACAAACTGCCTTCTCCTTCAGCACTCTGCCATCTTAGTTGCTTCTCCTCTGCAATGCTAATAGCAGGAAACAACAGAGAGCGAGCCCCCGGTCTGCCCCATTTTATAGTGTAGAAATCAAAACCTTTAAGCCAGTATACAAATAAGGAAGTCTCTGATACAGTCACTTATCTGAAGCATAAATGGGATTCCTCATAAGAGTGCACCACCTCACATCATGCAACAGTCAAGGGTGTGGGGAAAAACTTAGTTTTGAAAAGATCTTAGTATTAAAAGGGAGGGAAAGGCTTAGTCTTAAAACTAAGCCTTAGGCTATAATGACTTTGCAGGTTTACAGCCTGTCTTCCACATCCAATGCAAACTATAAGCGAGCAAACATATATATCATATTTACAAACTTATTTGACCAATAGTCATTTATTTTCTCAATAAATATGTATTAAGTGACTACCATTCTAGATACTGTGTAAATCATATTGAAAAGGAATGAAAAGCCAGTATCCACGGCCACCATCACAGCCTCCTGACCCATGCAGGTTTGCATTTGATTAGGACAGATGGTAATGAAAGAACGGAGCCAAGAACTGGTGGGCCATTAGCTTTAATTCTAGTTTGCACCTGGTAGGCAAGTAAAAACACACACTGGGCTCCAAAACCCACACATTCAGTGCTCACAAAGCTACTGACTTATCTGAGTTTCCTAGAAATCAAAGGTTTCTAGTTCACTAGCCTTGTTCACCTCTGTTCCCTATCTCCTTCTCTCTGCATAAACTCTTCACAAACTGAATTCTCGTTCAGCATTCTGCCATTTTGACTGCTTCTCCTGGCCTCCTCCACGTGGCCTTTCTCTGCTCTCCTTTCTCTGCTCTCTCCTCTAATGCTAATCTCAGGAACCGAGAGAGAGCAAGTTCCAGATCTGCCCCACTTTATAGTGTAGAAACCAAAACGTTTAATCCAATATACAAACAAGGAAGTCACTTATCTGAGGCATAATGGGATTCCTCATGACAGTGCACCACTCCACATCAAAAAGGGTGGGAAAATCTTAGTCCCAAAACCAAGTCCCAGGCTACAAGGATCCTGCCTGCCCACAGCCTGCCCCAACACACATTAATATAATCATGCCCATCCCTAGCAAGAAGGGCAACCAATACCATCACCTGGGCAACAGGCTTCCACATGGGCAGCGCCATCTTTAACAAAGTGAGCATAATATACTTTATCTTCCCAACAAGGATCAACAAAACACTTGACTGCATGGATGTTAAAGTCTGGGAGGAAGAAGACTCAAATAAAAAACTTAAAAAAAATTGATCAATATACAAATGTTTATAAATTCCACAAAGAAAACTCATGGAGTGATATGAAAAAAGTAATTTGTAAGAGTCAATTCTAAACAAAATGATCAGAAAAGACTTTTTTGAGGAGGTAAGACCTGAAAGATTAAAAAGAACAAGACATGCAAGGAACATGAAGGCAGAGGGAAGAGCAAGTGCAAGGACCCATCAGTAGGAAAAGGCCTAGGTTTTAGAAACAGAAAGTTGAAATATAGTGAGTGAGTAAGAGAGTGTTACAAAATGGAGATATAAAGGCAGGCAGAGGATACAATTATCTTATTTATTGTACAAGATCCTTTGCCTCTGTGGACTTCCCAGTCATCTGGTCCAGCTTCCTCCATATGTATATCATCTACCTACAAACTGAGTCAAAGAGTTTAATCAGTCCAATGCTAGAAGAATTTCTCTGCTGCTATACTGCTTACCAGCCACATGACTGACCCACTGTCAGTCAAATAAGTTTGTAAATATGATGTATATGTTAGCCCACTTATAGTTTGCATTGGGTGTGGGAGACAGGCTGTAAACCAGCAGTCATTATAGCCTAAGGCTTAGTTTTAAGACTAAGCCTTTCCCACCCTTTTAATACTAAGATCTTTTCAAAACTAAGCTTTCCCCCACACCCTTGACTGTTGCATGATGTAGGGTGATGCACTCTTATGAGGAATCCCATTTATGCTTCAGATAAGTGACTGTATAAGAGACTTCCTTATTTGTATATTGGCTTAAAGGTTTTGATTTCTACACTATAAATTGGGGCAGACCGGGGGCTCTCTATCTCTCTCGATTCTTGCTATTAGCATTGCAGAGGAGAAGCAGCCAAGATAGCGGAGTGCTGAAGGAGAAGGCAGTTTGTGCAGAGTTTGTGCAGAGAGTAGGAGATGGGGAACAGAGGTGAGTAAGGCTGGTGAGCTAGAAACCTTTGATTCTAGGAATACTTGGATAAGTCAGTGGCTTTGGGAGCCCTGAATGGAAAGAGAGGTGTTTTCTCACTGTGTGTATTTCTTGCTCGCTGAGTGCGATCTAGGATTAAAGGTAATGGTCCAAGCCCTAGCCAGTTGGCTCAGTGGTAGAGTGTTGGCCTGGTGTGCAGGAGTCCCGGGTTCAATTCCTGGCCAGGGCACACAGGAGAAGTGCCCATCTGCTTCTCCATCCCTCCCCCTCTCCTTCCTCTCTGTCTCTCTCTTCCCCTCCCACAGCCAAGGCTCCATTGGAGCAAAATTGGCCCGGGTGCTGGGGATGGCTCTATGGCCTCTGCCTCAGGCACTAGAATGACTCTGGATGCAACAGAGCGATGCCCCAGATGGGCAGAGCATCACCCCCTGGTGGGCATACCGGGTGGATCCTGGTCGGGTGCATGCAGGAGTCTGTCTGACTGCTTCCCCATTTCCAACTTCAGAAAAATACAAAAAATAAAAAATTTTAAAAAAATTAAAGGTAATTGTCCACCAGTTCTTGGCTCCATTGTTTCATTACCATCTTTCTGAATCAAATGTGAACCTGCATGGGCCAGGCAGCTGTGATGGTGGCTGTGGCTACTGGCCATACACCCACCTACTTCACTATAGCAGAAGTTGTCCATAACATCTCACACCTCACTGTATTCCTGATTTGGAAATACCTTTCATAGCAAGTATGTTTTAATTCTTCATTGTTTATTGTTTATTATACTTCTAACATCGGGATATCCTTGTAGCAAATTTGTAACTGAGGGAGCAGCAGGATACCTAGAAATCCCCTAGGGCACCTTGTAGTGTGTCAAAGATCATTACAAAAGATAAACTTAACTGGTATTAGGCACAGGATGGGGAGGGTTGATGGGAAACTTGATATGGAAGATAAGGTCCGGGTTGCCTTAAGGCACGTATGCACTATACTGAAGGCTCAGGAATCACTGCTTGAGAACTTTCGAGATATCTATAAAAAAACTTTTAATTTACTGACACCAGTATTTTTCTGACTCCATGACCTTTGATGGGCATCAACCCTGTTATAAATGTGTCCTCTGCTGCACTTGACCCACTAAGATCTCATCTTCCATTATGCAATTCAGTGGCCCGCCTAGATGACCTAGAATGAATCATGCTAATATGTGATAGAGAGAAAAGGTAAAGGGATCATACTGAGAATATGGCTAAAGCTATACCTGTTCTCATGGGAGGGTAACTGTCAAGGGACTGGTCTTGGAAATCTACATCTCACCTCTGGTCAGCTGCAGGACAGAACTCTTAAGGAAAATGGAAGAAAATCCTGGGACCCTCCCCCACTTGTCAGAGGAAGTCTGGAGGTAAATAGTGCTGATCGCCTATTCTGTTGTCCATTTTAATGTTTCCAGAAGAACCAGAATGGTGGTCATAAGACCTGGAGGAAAAGCCACAGAAGTCATCTAGATTTTGAAAGTCATTACTATAAACTTTCTTCCTACCCACTTCCCAGGTACATAACCTCTCTTGCTGATCTCCTTTTGTTTCTATCTGTATCAAATTCATACCCCATCTCCCCCTTTTTGTTTAGACTCATGTGGATTAGAAACTTGATTTTGGACTTATCCATGGCTTGGACATAGAATTCTCTTGGGGCAATGCTTCAAATAACTTTTCCTGAACTCCATTAAGTGCAATACTAACAATAAAAAAATAATAAAAGTAGAAGAGAGAAGGAGTAGTTAACATTATCACACCATTTTAAGTATCAGGCATTGTGCTAAGCATTTAATATTCATTATCTCAATTAATTCTTGAAAAACTATGAAATACTTAATATCATTATCTCCATTTTATAGATAAGAAATGTGAGGCTCACTAAGGTTAAGTGACTTGCCAAGATTATGCTGGTAAACAGAGACACACAGAGCTAAGGTTCCAACCCAGATTCATTTGATTTCAGAACCCCTGCTCTTAACCATATTCCATTCCTACTGCTTGCTCAGCCAGTCCTACAGCAGAGAGTCAGATGCACCCATTGTCACCTTTCATACTGTGTCCCCTCTAAATGTGTTCACCATGATCTTTCCCAAGGCTAGGGATACTGCATACAAAGCTGCATGAATGAAAAAGGGGCCATGCCTGACCTGTTGTGGTGTAGTCGATAAAGCATTGATTTAGAAGGCTGAGGTGGCTGGTTTGACACCCTGGACTTACTTGTTCAAGGCACCTATGAGAAGGAAGTGGATGCGTCCTGTCCCCTCCCATCTTTTCTCTCTCTTTCCTCTCTCTAAAATCAATAAATTTAAAAAAAAGGACTTACTTGTTCAGGGCACCTATGAGAAGGAAGTTGATGCATCCTGTCCCCTCCCATCCTTTCTCTCTCTTTCCTCTCTCTAAAATCAATAAATTTTAAAAAAAGGGTCTTTAAAAAAAAGTGTGCCACATGCTGAACCTGACAAGTTCAAGGAAAACCTGCATGGTGGCCTTGTAAACTCAAAAACCTAAATAAAGTAACCAAACAGGATGCCCTGAAATTAAAACTTTCTAACTAAAAGCAGTTCATGGTGGA
The DNA here is from genome assembly GCF_036850995.1 of Saccopteryx leptura. Lineage (NCBI taxonomy): Eukaryota > Metazoa > Chordata > Mammalia > Chiroptera > Emballonuridae > Saccopteryx > Saccopteryx leptura. Next base: position 101,382,125 of record NC_089516.1, on the reverse strand, counting down.
TAGTCATGTCCTAGGGTGATATTTTTCTCTAGCAAAGGTCAATGCTTATTTTAATTTGAGCCTGTTTGTTGTCCTTTGCTTGTACAATAATTTACCTGATAATGTGTCTGTGAAATGTAAGGATAATCTTATTTTCCTGCCCCCTTCAAGGCAGACTTCCCACCAGAGCAGGAATCAACAAACACCTACATTGTTGCTGTTACAATGTTAATTGTTAACTGTTAACTATCTTTTTCCTGCCTATGTAAAATAAGTTTCAGCAGATACATTTTTTCATTTTACCCAATCCCTGAGATTTCCTCACTTTGCTTTCTCCTGCCTCTCTAAGCTATTACCTATCAATTTCATGTAACCCCACTTACATCTTCCCTTTTGATTCTGATGTATAAAATAAGTGGTGAAACTGCCATTTTCTGGAGCACTTTCTCAATCTATTGAGACTTTGCTTCCTAGCAATTGTTGATAGTTTGACTCAAATGAACTCACAATTCTTACAGGTTTGGAAGTTATTTTACTTTGACACTACTCTGTTTAAATCTTTCAGTAGCTCACCTTGCTTACATGAAAATGTATAAATGAATTATAATGATGCTTTCAAATGTTTTTCAGGGTCAGCTGTAAAAAACAACATTTTACCCACCAGCTACATTTATCCTTGACCCTTCATATTTTTGGTGCTGGAAATCCACTAATTTTAGCCTCTTTCTTGAAAAACCATGTTCTTCCCTTTATATTGTCTACCCTTCTTTTAACCTTTATCCCATGTGCCCATCCTAGACCTGGCAGAACCCAGAAGATATTTTTACTATAAAAACAGAACTGCCTAAGGAGCCCAGGTACTTATAAAATACCTATATCCCTTTCTAAGTCAAAGGCCTAGCCTTCTGTAAGTGTGGTAAGGTACCAAAGAATGAAAAAAATTAATATTAATATTTTAGGAGAAAGAGTTGGGTTTCTTGCCCCCTCCTTTCTGTAAGGAGTGAGGGGAGAGGAATGTGGGAGTTCCCTGGCTTGCAGAGACATACTGTGTAGGAAACCCTACTTTTTACTAGGAAGCTTAAAGGGCATTTTATAATTTAGGCTAAGCATACAGAGAGATTTTGAAAATATGATTTTTTATACTTATATGTGATTTACACTAGGTCAGGATGGCTAATAGCATTGTATTGTAAATGAAGAGGGGAAAGGGGATTTAGATTCCCTCCCTTCCCCCACACCTGTGAGAAAGAAAGTAAATAGCTAGCCAGGTGCAGGTAAAGGGAGAATTAAGCAGGCCCTTTCCTCTACCCTCTTTCTTTCTTTAATGGGCCATTCACAAACACTTATCCCCTGACACCATGTAAGCTCCCCCTCCCATCCTGAAAACTTGTGATTAATGTATATACCTCTAAACAAAGAGATGGCAAATGAACACTAAAACACTCGAGAATGTCTTTTAATAAATAAAACAACATTTTTCTCAGGAACAAGACAAGGTTGTCCACTCTCTCCACTCTTATTCAACGTAGTGCTGGAAGTTCTAGCCAGGGCAATCAGACAAGAGAAAGAAATAAAAGACATTCATACTAGGAAAAAAGAAGTAAAGGTTTCACTTTTTGCAGATGATATTGTTAAGCCTAATCCAGAGGGACTCGAAACATTGAAGACACACATGAACAAAATCTGTCGATTATACACCAAAGTTTTATTGTCTAGCTTGGCCAAGCAGCGGCAACTCCAACAGAAATCTGAGGGAGAGCACGCCTGCCCTTTGTTCTACTTAGTTTTTATAGTTTTGCAAGTGGGAAGTATAGAAGCAAAAATTGCAATTAGGTGCCCTTTACCACTATTGGTTATAGTCATATGCCCTTTAACATGATAGGACCATGTTCAATTTGCAAGCCATACATCATTTTGGAGAAAACAAAATTTACAAGTCAACACAATGATAGAAAGATGTTTCTTTACATATTAAGAGACATTCCTATATTTTCTAATATTTATCCACCATCTCTTTGTCCAGAGTCACACACATTAACTATATGCATCCATATAGGAGAGGTAGTTTCCATGGGGACAAATGCCCGCAAATGGCTCATTACTATAAGAAAAGGTTTATTTTGGCTTTTCTCTTCCTGTACCTGGCTAGCCATTCACCCCTTTCCCCACAGGTGTGGTGGAATGTCAGGGAATCCATGTTTTCCTTCCCTTTGCATTTACAATACAATGCCAAGAGCCATCCTGGTTTTATGCCAATCACACAGCACAGAGATTATTCACAAAATTTCACTGCATACCTTAACCCAAATTAATGAAATGTTCTTTAAGCCTCTTAAAATATTAATATCGATTTTGTAGCTTTTGGTACTTTACAACACCTGCGGGTGAGGTGGTGCAGTGGCTCCTCAGGGCTCCTCAATATGATCCTATACATTGAAAACCCGAAAGACTCCACAAAAAGACTACTAGAAACAATAAACCAATACAGTAAGGTAGTAGGATACAAAATTAACATACAAAAGTCCATTGCCTTCCTATATGCCAACAATGAAACATCAGAAAACAAGCTCAAAAAAATAATCCCCTTCACGACTGCAACAACAATGAAAAAATACCTAGGAATAGCCTGACCTGTGGTGGCGCAGTGGATAAAGCGTTGACCTGGAATGCTGAGGTTGCCGGTTCAAAACCCTGGGCTTGCCCGGTCAAGGCACATATGGGAGTTGAAGCTTCCTGCTCCTCCCCCCTTCTCTCTCTCTCTCTCTCTCTCTCTCTCTCTCTCTCTCCTCTAAAATGAATAAATAAATAAAAATTTAAAAAAATACCTAGGAATAAACATAACAAAGAATGTAAAGGACCTATATAATAAAAACTACAAAGCATTGTTAATGGAAATCAAAAAAAGATATAAGAAAATGAAAGAATATTCCTTGTTCTTGGATAGGAAGAATAAATATAGTCAAAATGACTATATTACCCAAAACGATATACAAATTTAATGCAATTCCCATCAAAATTTCAATTTCAGTTTTTAAAGAAATAGAACAAAAAAATCATCAGGTCTATATGGAACTATAAAAACCCATGAATAGCCAAAACAATCTTAAGGAAAAAGAAAGAAGCTGGGGGCATTACAATACCTGATTTTAAATCATATTATATAATCAAAACAGTATGGTATTGGCAGAAAAAATGGACACTCAGACCAATGGAACAGAATAGAAAGCCCAGAAATAAAACCAAATGTATATGGTCAAATAATTTTTGATAAAGTGGCCAATAACACACAATGAAGAAAAGAAAGACTCTTCAATAAATGGTGCTGGGAAAATTGAAAAGCCACATGCAAAAGAATGAAACTTGATTACAGTTCGTCCCCTTGTACTAAAATTAATTCAAAATAGATAAAAGACCTAAATATAAGACCTGAAACAATAAATTACATAGAAGAAAACATAGGTACTAAACTCATGGACCTGGGTTATAAAGAGCACTTTATGAATTTGACTCCAAAGGCAAGGGAAGTGAAGGCAAAGATAAATGAATGAGACCACATCAGACTAAGAAGCTTTTGCACAGCAAGAGAAAGTGACAACAAAATAAAAAGACAGCCAACTAAATGGGAGATGATATTTTCAAACAACAGCACAGATAAAGGCCTAATATCCAAAATATACAAAGAACTCATAGAACTCAACAACAAACAAACAAACAAACAATCCAATAAAAAATGGGAAAAGGACATGAACAGACACTTCTCCCAGGAAGAAATACAAATGGCCAAGAGATATATGAAAAGATGTTCATCTTCATTAGCTATTAGAGAAATGCAAGTCAAAACTGCAATGAGATACCACCTCACACCTGTTAGATTAGCTATTATTAACAAGACAGGTAATAGCAAATGTTGGAGAGGCTGTGGAGAAAAAGGAACCCTCATTCACTGTTGGTGGGAATGTAAAGTAGTACAACCATTATGGAAGAAAGTATGGTGGTTCCTCAAAAATTAAAAATAGAACTACCATGTGACCTGGCAAATTCTCTACTGGGTATATATCCTCAAAACTCAAAAACACTGGTATGTAAAGACACATACAGTCCCATGATCATTGCAGCATTGTTCACAGTGGCCAAGACATGGAAACAACCAAATAGCCCTTCAATAGAAGACTGGATAAAGAAGATGTGGCACATATACACTATGGAATACTACTCAGCCATAAGAAATGATGACATCGGATTATTTACAACATAAGTGCCTGAGCAACTGGTACTGTATAGTCTGATGGTTAAGAGCAGAAGTTTCACGGTCAATTAGACCTGAGTTTAAATCCTGGATCTGCCTCTTATTAGCCATGTGAATTTATACAACTTATTTAGGGTCTTACTGGTCATGTAGTTTGTTTCCCTAATGTTTAAAAAGAGTATAAGCTCTGAGTTCAGATCCCTCCTCTTCTACTTGTTACCTGTACTTATAGTGCAGTTTGTCTTCCACTAGTTACCTGTATGAATTTTGGCAAACTATTTAACTTCTAAGCTTTTTTCTTTACCAATGAAATCAAGATAATAATTGAGTTCTTGGAAGAGCTAAATAATGCATAATTAGGTGCATAGTACATAATAATCATTCAATAAAAGCTAGCTATTAGTATAGTTGTAACAATAATAATTATTATTATTACTATTGTCATTGTTAATATTATTATAGTCATGTATTCAGGGAGGTCTTAAGCCCTACACCTTCACCAAAGGAAAGCTTGATGCTCTCTTTTTTAAATTATTTTTTATCATGGTAAAATACAAATAACAGAAAATTGCCATGTTAATCATTTGAAAGTGTATAATTCAGTGGCATTAAATACACTCACACAATTGTGCAATTGTCACCACTATCTGGTTCCAGAACAATTTTATAATCCCAGATACAAACTCCATAATGATTAAGCAATCATCCTATTCCCCACCCTCACTTCTTGGCTAACACTAATTTTTTTATGCTTGTTTAAATGCCTTGTTCTTGATATTTAACATAAATAGAGTCACAAAATATGTGGCCTTTTATGACTAACTTCTTTCACTTAAGATAATGTTTTCAAGGTCCATCCGTGAAGCATAGATTAATTTTTAAAGCTGAATAATATTCCATTGTATGTATGTACCACAATCTGTGTATCTATTTATCTGTTGATGGGCATTTGGTTGTTTCTCTTTTTGATATCATAAATAGTCTTATTATGACCATTTGTGTTTGTTGGAGTACATATTTTAAGTTCTTTTAGGAGTGGAATTGATGGATCATATAATAACCCCATGTTTAATTTATTGAGGAACCACAAAACTGTTTTCCACAGTGGGTGTCCCATTTTATATTCCCACCAGTAGTAAAGGAAGATTTCAATTTTTCTACATCCTCAACATTTCTTGTTTTCCATTCTTTTGGTTGTAGCCACCTAGTGGGTGTAAAGTGGCATCGCATTGTGGTTTTGCTTTGCATCTTTCTAATAACTAATGCTAATACTGTTGAGCATTTGTTCAGGTGTTTATTAGCTATTTATTTTCTCTGGAGAAATATGTATTCAAAACCCTAGCTCATTTTACTTTAATTGGTCTGTTTGCTCTTTTTAAAAATTTTTTATTTTTTTAAAATTTTAAATCTTTACTTATTCTGGATAAAAGACCTTATCAGCTATAAGAGACCTTATCAGATACATAATTTACAAATATTAATTTCTGCATTCCGTAAGTATATTTTCATTCTATTAATATTTTCTTCTGTATTAAATTTTGATAAAGTTCAGTTTTGTTTTGTTTTTTTTGTTTGTTTTTGTTTATTTGTTTGCTTTAGGAGAGACAGAGTAACAGGAACATTAAACTGTTCCTGTATTTACCCTGACTGGGGTTTGAAACGGCAACCTTTGCACTTCAGGATGACACTCCAACCAACTGAGATACCTGGTACCAGGCCAGGGCTTATTTTTTTCTTTCAATGCTGTGCTTTTTGTTTTATATCTAAGAAATATTGCCAAATTCAAGAACATATATATTTATCCCTGTTTTTCCTTAAAATTTTATAGATTTAACTCATATTTGGGTGTTTGTTCCATTTTGAATTAATCTTTGTATATGGTATAAGAATCCATTATGTTATTTTGCATGTGGATATCCTATTGTCCAAACACTATTTGTTGAAGAGATCTATCTTTCCCCATTGAATGATTGTGGCATCTATATCAAAAACTCAATTGACCATAGACTTAACAGTTTTTATTTCTGGACTCTCAATTCTATTCCATTGATATTTATGTCTATGCTTATGCTAGTATCATACTGGTTTGATTACTGTACTTTGTAATAAGTTTTGAAATCAAGATGTGTGAGTACTCCAACCTTATTCTTCTTTTTCAAGATTTTCTTTTACTATTTGGGGCTTCTTAAAATGTCATTTAAATTAGGGGATCAGCTTTTCCATTTCAGCAGAAGAAAAAGACTTTTGGAATATTGATAAGATCTGTATATCACTTTTGAGGAGCATGGCTACCTTAAAATTATTGTCTTCCAATACATGAATACATGATGCCTTTCCATTTATTTAGGTCTTTAATTTCTTACAACAATGTTCTATAGTTTTCATTGTATAAGTCTTGATCTTTCTTGGCTAAATTTATGCATGTCTTTTATCTTTCTGATATTATTTTAAATTGAATTGATTTCTAAATTTCCTTCTTAGTTCATTGATAGTATATTGAAATTCAATACTCCATTGAAGAAAAATATTTCAAAGCTCTATCTCTTCCAAGTCTAACTTGATTCTATTATTATTAGAAAAGCTTACAATGGAAAATATCATACAAGAATCTCCCAGCTAGTCTGAATACACTATTATGTCCTTCAACCTTTGCAATATCCAGTTATTCCCCATCAACAAATAACCATTATTTTACACCACTATCTAGAAATAAAGTTATTGTTTAGTTTGATGAAAT